>NW_009635107.1:39620-58610 GCF_000690535.1 Cariama cristata
CTTCCATATCCACCATTCCCTCTAATAGGATAATAATGTATTCAGGATTCAGTGGCTGTCACAGCTGACAGAAAATGTTCTGAATGATTAGGGGAAAAAAAAGGATCTTCTCCTTAACTCTTGAAAGAAAGAGTTAAGTTTACTAGTTAGCACTGCTTTCATTAGACAATGTGGAATATGGTGATATTTTTGGTTTGGGTTTTTTTTTCCTCCTTGCCTTTACCTGAAGGTTTGGTGAGCCTTCCATTCTTCTATTTCTTCTACTGCTCTCTTTCTCCTCAGAAATCGGGTAAGTGGAGATGATTGGTGAAAAACTGATTGACTGATGGTTTCTTTGAGTATGTTACATCATTTGGATAATTGTAATAGATACAGTAGATGGATACAGTAGTAGATAGTACAGTAGATAGTACAATAGATACAGTAGAAGAAGCTGCACTACACAACTTCATCTTGGCATAGCGTTTGAATAGATGAAACCAGGTTGAAAATACTCCCAGAGCACAGACCGTCTGCAACAATAAGCCAATAGGAATCACTGGGAAATTGCTTTATTAATAGACCTCTTTAACAAGAACTCGAATGGAGAAGAAAATAGTGTTTTTAAAATTTGTCTACAGTAAAGCAGAAAAAAACAAACATTTCTTTTGTAAAAGATGTCTTCTACTTCATAATCAGAAAAAAGTGACATAAGAGTTCAATGAAATGATAATATCAAGATAGTCAAATGAGATAAGTAATGAAAAACTATGTCTATGAACAATTTACCTCATTTGACCACATTCAGCACTTTCTGAACTATCTGCAACCATACTACGTTATGGTAATTTCTCACATACACTTGTTATTCAAACCTTAAAGTGAGACTCCTTTCCTTTCTACAATATTTTCATTTTTCTAATTTGTCTACAGTTTTAGAATTTCTTAATTCTAAGGTGTTTATAATGGATTGCTTCCTTTTCTGATTTCATTGCTTAAGTCCAGGGCTTAGGCTTATGATCAATTTAAGAATAGTGACAAAGACATGATGACAACTTGGGGATTTAAATTTAAAACAGTGGGATTTAAATAAACTTCTTTATAAATAAAAAGATATACATCCAATGGGTCAATGACATACCTTTTCCTTTTAAATGCTATACAAAGTGACAGACTGCTACCTGTTTCTATACATAAATATAAGAAGCACCCTTAAGATGACTTATCCATAGTATTCAAAGCCCTATAAAATGTAAAATGACAGCGAGGAATCTGCTTAAAGATATTCAGGAATCTCTTAACTACTTTAGATGCTTTAAAAAGCGCTGGATTTTATTCCATTCATTGCTGTGCACCATCTAGTTCTGGGTGAATTTGATAATGTAAGACATAAATATGATACAGTCACATGAAAATTGCAGAAACCCATGTAAGAAAATTAAGAACTTGCTCATGCATCCAGAGAAGCTTGTCTCCCTCCTTGAGCAGCACCCTCAACTGCCTTCAGAGTAAGACAGAAGATGCTGACAAAAACTTTCCCAGAGTCATTATAGGTTTTCAGTTTTAAAATCCTTGCTTTAGTTTAACACATGCAATATCTTCACCGCTTCCTCCTAAGAAATTTTTGCCAAGATGCCAGAAAAAGGGCAAAGAATGGGTCATTGTTGTCAGTCACGTATTAAAACAGAATGATCTCTCAACCTCTCAAGCAAAAGCAGAAGTAATTATAGATGTGTATTCAGTCTTTAAGATTTGTTTTTTCCAAATCCCTTTAGGATTGTAATTGCATTTTAACTTTGTTATTGTCCTTGTATCGTAATCGTTGTACCTCAGCTTGCTCACAGAGCAAGGGGTGGACATCTGTAAAAAAAATCTAATTTTGCAGTTTTGGCGTATATCTTTGTTGTGGAGCTAGCAATGGCTGTCTGCTATTCTTTAGAGCCTGGTACAATTCCTGTTAATGCATTACAGCCTTATAATTATTGTCTCACTAGCTGTATGCATTTAAGCATCTGCTGGTACAGGGCTCAGGAATACATTCGTAGTGGCTTTCAGACAGGGAGAGGAGCATCAGCACCAGCTGTGTTACTCTTACAACCAAAAGATCGGGCAACACAGTTTCATAAGCAGGCAGTTTCTGTTAACAAATGCCCATGGACATGCAGAAAACCGGCAGTTCCTCAATCTCACTGAGGACAGGGCTTATACTGTGATAGGTAATCATATTTGTCTGTTCTCCTCACACCCTTTAATATATAAAGACCAACTGAAAACAGATTTCTATATTACGAAAACATCAACACTAATAAATCATTTAAAAAAACAAACAAACAAAATATCCCCCAAAACAACGTTCCCCCTGCCCCCAGGTTAATGTGATGGGGTAAATGCAGCCATGGTGTGAGCAGGGCTGTACTCAGCTCCCTTGCTGTTCTCCCTCCTGTGGGCTGCAGGTGGGGGGAAGAGCAGGTCCCCACAGCAGTCTCTGTCTTCCTCCTTGGTGGACCTGAAGAGCAACAACAGGTTGTGATCGCAGCACCATAGCAGAAAAAGAGTAATTAGGATCTTATGTGAAAGAGAGGGTGTCAGAAGCTCCATGGCATTTTTCCCCCATCAGTTGGCATCTATATTCTTTGTGGGGTAGGTCTAGTTTAATGACCTTTTGCAGTCCTGAACTGCGGTAGTTTGTGCCTGAAAAGTTAGATGATGTTTGCATTTGGCAAAGAAGATAAGTTAATCTACATGAAGTGGAAAGACTATCTTTGCCAGGAAAAATAAAAGGGATGTGGGAGAGCTAAAACATACAGTCCTACTCCAGGAACCCACAAGCTGAATTGCACAGTAAAATTGCACTTGAAAATAAAATAAAATAAAAACTAAACATACTTTGGGGCTTGCATAAATATATTACGGACTTTTAGTAACCTAGCATGTACACTATCTTGAGGGACCACCTAATTCATTTCTACAATGCTAACAATAGGCAAAAGTGAATTTGATGTTTGAGAATAAAACACTGAAGTTGCATGACCTGAGCAAAGCTGTGTGGGTGATGGCAGCAGCAGAAGCCCGCAGGCTGCCAGGGAAGCCGTACAGACAGGAGCTTGAAAGGCAACTGTCCTTATTCCCATGGTGCTTAGAACTGCTGACTAATGGTGAATGATGCTGGTGTTCTTCATCTAACATTTTTCAAGCAAAAAAAAGTCACTTTTAAACAGTGTTCTGTGTTCAGCTCATTGCTTGTGATTTCTTCAGGCCTGGGGATCTCCATTACCATGTCTGTTTATACAGTTTGGTTTATTAAATATACGCACTGAGGGAAATTATTTTCTTTTATTTGCAAACCAGACTCAAGGCACTGTAGACTGATGTCTTGTTTTAAATTCAGTAAGTGGAAATGAGGTTGCTCTATTTTATGAGCAAGAAAGTCCCATAATTTACAGATGACATGTTTATAACTTCCATTTCTGAGGTGTCTTTTTTCAAAATACAATAAACTCAGCATCCCTTTGAAACCTGTTAGGAGGCCTTTCCATACACCAAAAAGTTACCTTAAACACCCTAAATTTAATGAGGTTTTTATACAAGTGTCTGTAACACTGAAGTACTAACAGCCAGCATCTGCCAAGTTACAGCTGATTAACAATGGGGACACTGCTGTTAGTAGTCCTAACAAACTCTAAAGCAGAATTTAGTCATGTGTGGCTGATGCATCCATTCTGTTTTCCTGCAATCTGTTCCCCTATATTTGATTAACCTTTTTAGTTGGAAGTCTCTGCCCAAGTGAAACATTTAGTTCTTCTTTGCAATGAGAGTAATACAGATATGCAGAGTATCAGGCAACCAGTAAGGAGTTCTGCCAAACAGTGATGACTTGCAGCTACAGCTGATGAAATGTATTTGTTTGAAACTAGAATTTGACAGGAAAATGTGGTTTTGCTGAGGAAAATAGGTTTTTCAATGGCTAGAAAAGTTATCCATACCAGCAAGATTTGTGGTGGAAAATGTTGCTGTAGTATTTCATCACAGATAATGCTTAGATGTTCACATTTCCTCTTTTCTTGTATTCATCAGACCTCTCAATCAGGCTACATTTCTCATGAGAAATCGTCACTGGAACACTAATGAAGTACTTTGATGGCTCACCAAGGATGAAGTCCAGTGTATAACATATGGAAAGCAATATGAAAGGGCAATGCAATGCCTTTTCTAATGGGTAGTTCTGCTTTTAAACTGGAATTTTTAGCAAAAATTTGTATATTTCTTTTGAGGAAGGGATACTCTGTATCTGGATGCCTGCATCACAAACATCAGGTCTAGGGGGTATTAAAAACTATATCTTCTAGTTAGGCTGCATAGGTTTAAGTATGCGAACCCTCTGGAGAGGTTTGCTAGCAGGAGCTGGTATCATTCACTTCAGAAAATCTAACAAAATAAAATAAAGCTACTGATGTTTCTGAACATCTCTATTATTAGCTGCTAGAAGACATAACCATCCTTTTATTAAAAAGCGTAATTGGCTTGCATTATAAGAGTTATTTGTAGAGCACTGCAATATCAGAGGGAGAAAGTAGTTACACCGTACTGTATTTTTTGTGGTCTCTTATGGTTTTTGCTATCACCTCGCAGACTGATTTCTTTCCAAGGCTACCTCCATTGTTTCATTCTGTGTATGTCTGGTGAATAAACCCTAAGTTCTTGAAAGTCCATCTATGACCCTTATCTGCTCCTATTTCCACTTCTCTCCTTCATTTCCCTGTGTGCAAGCCATCAGCATGTGCTAAAAGGCAAATCTTGTTCTCACTTCAGCTTGTGCAAAGGACTCCAGATATAGCAGAACAGTGCAAAGGTACTTCAGCAAGGGATACGCAAGGATTTCTTTGTCCTTGCTCCCTTCAGAGCAGTGCTGGTGACTCAATGCATCATGCAGTTTGCAGAAATTTAGTGTCACTGCCCAGGAGCACCCATGTGTTTTGGAGGGAGATCATCACCCACTCGTTGCACCTACAGGATGCTGCTCCCTAGTGTATCTGCAAAATGTGTCCCTGCTACTGTACCGATACAGAAAGTACCTGCAGATGTGGCTCAGCAAATATCCCCACCAAAAACCTTGATAAATGTTTGCATTTCCAAAATTCTGTACTTAACTGGGAATAGATTTAAGCTATAAAGGCATTTAAATCACATTAATTATACTCTGTTTTGGATCCTATACTCCAAGCCACTATGTCCATTTGGGAATTTTCTGACAGCATAGCATTTCATCAGGGAAAGCGATCTCTTAAAAACCAATCTTTTCATAGCACTAGTTTTCATGACTCTTCTTTTAGGACAGTTTGCTCTTCTCCACAATAAACTGACAGTGGGGCACCTCAAAATAGAATCATAGAATAATTTACATTGGAAAAGATCCTTAAGATCATCGAACCCAACCATTAACCTAACACTGCCAAGTCCACCACTAAACCATGTCCCCAAGCACTACATCAATACCTAGAGGACAGGCGCCTCCAAATTGTGGGGAGTGCATGGTCACTGCCCGCTTTGCCTGAATTAGTGACCGGACTTGAGCCTCGCGCTCTCATGGACCAGGTGGGTCAGTACCCAGCAGCAGTTTGGCTGCATGGAGGGGATCTTTCCAAATCCCCTGCATCTGAGGGCTTTCAGCTGCTGGACCAGAGAGAGTGAGTAGCTGTGGATGCTTCCTAGGACATGACAGGCAAACATCCTCATCTCTGGGCTGCAACAATTATATAATGCTACAGATATTTCACTTTGTATAAATAACCAAAATAATTGCTGGATCTGGAACTTTATTTCAGGTCTCCTATAACCTGAGGACTGTCTTTGCCTTCAGGCTCTTTGGGAGCACAGTGCAATGTTTCTGGTTCCTACTTCTTTTGGAGAAATATACGAAAAAGACTCTCTTAATCCCAATTTAGAACTGTTGGGGGGAGATGGCATGTGTTTGTTCTGTTGCGGGTTTTTTGCTGTTGTTTTTTTTAATTTCTTGTGTTTCATGGGACAAACAGTCATTTTCTGCCTAGGTCTTGTCAAGTCTTACTGAGCTAATTTCCAATAGGACTAACCAAAGCATGGCCTGAGAATTTGACTTTCTGTCAGAAATACATCACTATTTTGATATTTGAAAAAGAGAAAAATATTGCTGAAGAGAACCATTCCTTTTTTTAATATGCATTTATGGCTGGGCAAGTATCTTTTTTTATGACATAAATCATGTGTAATATTCTTCCTTGTATGCAAGCAATGAGAAAATATCCTCAGGCAAGTTGTTTTCCAAAATAATCAGCTCAGGTCTTCCCCACCTGAAAAAATATTGTTATGACACTGTGGCTTGAAACCAAGTGTGTGGTGGCATATGACTGATGTGAGCCAGTGTACCAGAAAATGTTTTTGTTTCAGACATTATACCTGGTCTCGAATCCAATCCCAGCTTTAGTGGTTTAGTTACTCAAGGACAGACATCAAACATCTGCTCTGTCCACTCTCCTTCACTGCCAACACCATTAATTTTCCAAATGAGTCAGCACATCTCTATTTATTCTTTAATTGATTGGTAATATTGAGTTCTAATTGAGATTGTAAAATGAAAGTTGCAGATTTGATTGTCTGCTCAGAGTTCAGAGCACTTCAGTGATCAGAGCTATCAGTCTTATAAATGGTATAAACAAATGCAAAACAACAAAGAAAAAAAATCAAATTCACAGTGCTGCAAAATGAGTTAACTCATGTGCTTAATTCCTATACAGGCTGTTATACAGGTAACAGCAAAATATATCTGGAAGAAGGAAACAAAAAAAAAAGAAGACACAAAGGCAAGGTGAAAACAAAATCTTTCCAACTTTATTTCAGAGGTGGCAAATCATCCTGAAGAGAGCAGCAGATTAAATACTGCCACAGTACAGGCCACAACTGACGTACTGAAATCAAATTAGACTTGATTTCCAGGCTCCAACATGTGAATATGTAGATATAATTTGGCGGAACTGTATAGAAATATGTATTCAGCAAGAGGCAAGCAGTGTGGCACATGAGCTTTGTTACCCCTTGTGCTAGTATAAAGAGCTGTTTACAAGTCCCTTTCCCTCTTGAGGACAACAGTAAATGGATGAACAGTTTTATCTTCATTCACACCAATAGTATAATTGTGGAATTAATTCAAATACTAAGAAAATAAGGTAAAAATGGAGTTTAATTTCCCTTTTGTAAGATAGTATGTAACATCATCTGCTCTGCCACATCAGTTTTGGTTGGCAGCAGGGATGAATGTGCAGCCGGGGCTTGTGGCACCCCTTGAAGGAGGGAAGGCCCAGTTCTCCAGCCTTCTGAAACAACAGACCTAATCTAAAAAACCTGACTTCTGTCATGCTCTGGTCTGGGTTTGAATCTCCTCAGATAAGGACAAGGAGTCTTTTCCCTTTAAAGAAATTATTTCATTCTTCTTGCCCTGGCTTATTCTATTTCTGATTTTTTTATTATTATTTTCTGTGCACTGTGGCTCTCAGTCCATCCAGCCCTCTTCATCCTCCATGCAATTTTTTGCTTTGTCCCTATGTATCCTTTCTGCTGTGTGAGATTTTTTTGCACATATCTTTCATGTTGTATCAACTTCTTTCCACAACCTGAACCAAATCCTGCCATTGACCAGTGATCAGGATCTGTTGACAATGAAAGAAAGATTCCTTTTGACTTCATATCATTTGTGAAGTACACCCAAAAATACGGAGCAAAGAAGCATCCTATAGGATTTAACACAGAGCTGCAACACTGCATTCAAGGACAGCATGCATGAAGGACGTTATAGAGCATTTTCCTGTAACAAATATACTACATGCACTTGTATCTTTACAGATCCAACTGCTAAGTTTAAATTCACAAGGCAGTCTAATGGTTTCATTTTATAAAAAATCTATACTCTCTTTGATAATTATACTAAATTTTGCCAGGTGAGCTGGCACAATTTTCTGATGCAGAATGCGTGAGAGGTAGTACTGTACAGGCTACAAAAGTGTACACTTCCAGCTAAATGCAAGGGTGAAATATCCTTACACTGCATGAAGTGGAGCGTGAGGTCATGCCTTACACAGTGGAGCAAGTACCTTCTGCAGCCTGTGGAAAGCCCATGCTGGAGCAGAAGAAAAGCGTGAGGAGGAAGGAGCAGCAGAGAGGAACTGCCATGCCTTGATGGACCACCACCCCGCACTCCTCCTTGCCTCACTGGAGGGGCTGAACGTGACCTGCAGTGACAGCAAAGGGGAAGGAGAGGAGTCTGGCGTGAAGAAGTGGAGTTGAGCCTGGGAAAGGAGGAGGAGAGATGTTGGTTTAATGTCTGTCTTTTTGTTTCCCACTACCCAAATTAGTAATTAAATACTTATTTTAATTGGCAATAAATTAAGCTATCTTTCCCCAAATCAAGTCTTTTATTTACCCTCTACATTAATTGGTAAAGAATCTCCCTGTCTTTACCTTGCTCATGGTTTTTTCCTGTTTTTCTCCCCTTCCCCGCTAAATGGGGAGGAGTGAGCGAGCGGCTGGGTGGGAGCTTGGCTTCTAGCCGGGGCCAATCCACCACAGTAATGTATTCAGGTCATTCAAAATTAAAGCATGTTATTGAATATCTGAGTGATAAAAATGGAAGATGAAATTTAGTGTTAGTAGTATTAACGATCACAGCAAATAGAAAAAAATCTCTAATAATAATGTTGGAACTGTTCACTCCTGGAAGAGTTGTTCAGTATTAAATCCAAATGAATAACTAACTAACACAAAATTTTTATACCATATTCTGATGATTTATGACTGACTATTGCAAAGAAAGTTGTGTCACATCAATGGCTTGACTCCCCCAAATTATGACAATGTTTTGGAATACAAATACGTTTTACAGGGTGGAAGTTCCAAAATTAAATTCAAGCAAGTTTTCTAAACAAGGATACCATTGGCTGTGTTTCAGATATGAGGACACCCTTTTATGGGTGTCCTATGAGGCCTGTTTTCTATCTGGGCCAGGCTATATGGTGAAATCTTCTCTCCTGAAATACATCGATAGTAATTTGATTCTTATGATTCACAATGCATAGCTTGGTCAGAGCAAAAACACACTGCATAATGCAGAATATAGTGCTACAGGGAATGTGGCTGATAAGGGAGACAGGGACCCAAACTACAACTAATTCAGCAATGAACTAAAGAAAATTCCCTATGAATATTTTCTTAAACCAATTTGAATTTAAATATTTTATTTTGTTTCAGTGAAGAGATTAATTTTTCTTCAGATTGGACCAGACCCATCATACATTTTCTCATTAAATACTGAATTAATTAAAATAAGCATTTAATTAATTAATTAATTAATTCTTAAATATTAGGAAGTGCCAAAATCAAGATTTTCCAGAGAAGCAAAGAACTGATTTTTCCATCAATCGTTTACTAGCAATAAAATATCACTAGAAAACATCTGACCAAATCTCATAATTTGGTGCACTAGTGAAAGCAGTTTGGTATTCTGAGAATTTACAGGCTAAACTACCTTATCTGATTCAAGGTTAATCATCACTAGTTTCAGCTGCATATCACTATCCCTATACTGAAAATTGTGCCTTCTTCCCCACCCAACATGCCAGTTTACCTGTGTGACTGCTGTCTTATGAGCTCTGCAAAATGATTTAGGTCAAAGATAAATGGAGGAAGCAGTCATCTGAACTGGGAGGGGGAAATGTGCACTTGGAAGGAGAAAATAGAAAAAGGCATGATGTATGGGGGCAATTAATCAGATTAGATGGGCTAGTCCATCTGATTGTGCCCCAAACCCCATCAAGTGCTGCATTCTTTTTCAAAGCCCAAACATAAATTACTGAATCAGTCAGGTATATTTGGATGTGTGCTTATGATCCAAATTCCAGACTGCTAATTAGAGATATCCAAAAATAACCCCTCAGAACTAGACATTCATTTATTTTAGGGATTGCTATTTCCAAACAAATTATAATTTGTTCCTTGCTATATTTACTATTGTAATTATCTCACTTTAGAGTGAAAGTCTTTCAGTAGAAAAGAGAAAAAAAATCCTCCAAATCCCATGAAAAAGGAATTTCAAGTAAAGCAGTATTGCTCTATGAGAGAAAAAGATGTTGGCTCAGTGAATTAATGTAGTATCAGAGTGATTGGTGTTTAGGAAACACTTAAGGACAGCAGAAGTAAATTACATCTGTGAATGTATCAGCAGACTCTGATCCTGTTAACATTTTCAAAAATTAAAGATGCTGTCTGTATCCAAAGCACACCACAAAATGCAAAGGGACAGGATCACTGTAATCAAATAGTTGCAATATGGCTAACTAAACAGCACCTCTCCTGTGGTTAAGACCCATGATTTTGAACCCAGTATTTGGGGTCACCAGTAGCCTCAGGGTTAATGGGCGAGCCAAGCCAGGCCTGTACCAGCCATTCATCATAATGCTCCTACAAAGGGAAATTAACTATCCTGCATGGTTTGGGCGCCAAGGGGAAGGATGGGACAGGATGTGGCCCTGGACTGAGAGCTTTTCAGGTACTCAAGGGAAGCGATCATCATCTTGCACACAAGAAGGTACATGTGGCCTGGGGCCCAGCAGGGACATAGAAACAGGGTCTAAGAAGGGTAGCAGCGATGAAAGTCCCCTTTGGGAAATCTATATTTACTGGTAAATATATGTCCCTTGTCAACACGCATTTGACCATAGCCCTGCAGTTTTTGTGGTGAACGGAGAGGTAGGGCATTATTCATCTGTTAGGGCATTACTCATCTATTACACAAGTGCTCCCAAAACTCTTAAATTGTTTTCCCAGTTGAGTCCTTGGAAGCCCTGTCTGGAACAGGAACTGAGTAACACACAAAAGAGAAAGTGCTTCAATTTTTCCTCTAATTTTAATGTTTGGTTTAAAACGTATCTTTTCAGCACAGAGGAATGAAGGCTGTCAAGTGGCTTTCAAATATGCTTGCTAAAAACACAAATGTAAATGGAATTAAAAAAAAAAAAATCCACCTTCCACCCATAATGAAGCCATCAAGAAGTGTAACACTGCACACAGAAATAAGGTCCCATTATGCAAATGCATTGCAGAGGAACTTAATAGATGGGAGCCCCTCTGTCTCAGTCTATGTAATTAAAATGTACTGTATATAATTAAAATTAATGTAATTAAAACAGTCCCAGCACCAAGTTCAATTATGTCACTCAAACGTTGCCTCTAGACACACCAGAATCAGCACATCAGTAACATGGAGAAGGTAATCCCTATATTCCTTTAGATTAATAAACAGCTGGGACCAAAAGAGGGTAAAAGGGTAAAAAAAGCACCTCTGAAATTATTCCTTAATTCAAAAAATAAAAATGGTGCTTTTTTCTCTTAAGACAAGCTTGGAACATCACAGAAATCTCTGTTTTAATACATATATACAAATAACTATCAGATTAAACATCTGATAGAGCAAAATCCAACAGTTTAATCCTCTAACGTAATTCTATATCATTAATAAAGATGCTAAAATACTATTCCAATAATTAGTCCTGTGAGTAGAAAAGCTAGCAAAACCTATAGCTTTACTGTCCACAGGTGTGCAGACCTCAGTACCATCAGCTTTATGCCACTGCTGTTCTCAGCTCCAACCCATGTCCCCTACCTGTCTCGCTCCTTGGCTGGGCAAAAATCCCACATAGCCCAGGGCTGTAGGTGCCCTGCCAGCCCCCTCCTCCCTCCTGCAACATCCCCCAGCACCTGCTGGCACCCAGCCGGAGGACAGGTGTTCAAAGTGAACATTCAGGTTGTGAAACATAAACCCCCAGGCCCTTCAGTCGTCTTTCCAAAGGGGCTATGTTGTCCACCAGACTAAAGGATGTTGAGACAAACTGATACCATGCTTCTATACACACCTTTCCTTTGGAAAAAAGGCTAAGAACACAGTCCAGGTGGCATACAGCAAGTTTGTGTTTTGGGGAGTTTTCTGGGGGGAAAACAAACCGCACAATCTGTTGTTTTACAGTATAAATAAAGGGTTAATAGGACACATAGGGATATAATGACAATTGCAGATGTTTCACATTTCAAAGGAAATGATAAATGGACAATCCTGGTCTTAATAAAATCTTGATAATATCTTCATAAAATATTCCTGAAGTGGTTACTATATATCAGCATTGCAAATGTCTTCTTTGACATTGTCTAAAAAGTTTCTGAGGTTGGAAAGTGATGCTGTAAGAATACCCAAGTTTTTGCAGAAATAATGCTGATCCTGAAGGTCCCAATGCAAGTCCTGACCCTGAAATCATCTTTCAAACAAGATGAAAGTTAGGTCCTAGACTCTCAGCAATCATGAAAGACTGTATCCTATTAGCCCCTCAATTTACACAGACCCTATACTTAGATTACAGTGATAACCCTTAACATTTCTACAGTCCTTTACATATTCAAAGTCTTTTGCAGTTTTTTCCTTGGTAAGTGTGTGGCAATAATATTGCTTTTTGTCCATCTTTGAGGTTCCTGTGTAATACCTTCTATCTATAAGATCACTGGAAATGGATTAATAGGATAAGGTTGAACCTTATCAACACAAAACCAATATTTCAGCTCAGCAGTGCTACCCTCTTGTCGTGATAAGATGAATGCATTCCTGAGTGTGAAATGAAACAATTTCACAGGAGAGCTCATCAATTCACAGCTATTTTGCTTCATGTTTTATATCTAGAAATTATCTTAAGTTACTAATATAGCCTAGCAATAATAAAGGCTCCAAGTTTCAAAGAGCAATAGAAATGTACATATGAAATGCCTGGTCTTCTTTTTGCTCTAAATGTATATGCATTTCCATGTTTTGTTTTGGGTTGTTTTTCTTGGAGGAAAAAAAAAGTGGCAGCAGAGAGAAGAAAAAAAAAAAAAGCAGGGTAGGAACAGGCTACAGGATATTTATATAGCTTAATTGGTTTTGAATGGCTAAACCCGAAGAATTTCACAATATAAACTTAAGAAATGGAGTCAGGCAATCTCAGATCCATTAGGAGTTATTTTGCAGAGCTTGAAGAGGGTGAGTTACCAGATGACACAGACATCTCTATACAGAGTTGTGGGATGGGAGTTGAGGAACCATCAACCAGCGTGATCTCAGTCCAGGAACAGACAGCCAAACCAGCTGAAAGAGTCATGAAGGGGACAAAGAGAGGAAGAAGAGCACAGGTGGGTTTACCAGAGATAAAACATGTCAAATCAATTTTCCCAGTAACCTGGTGAGGTTTCCCAGGAGCCTTTTTGCCAGTAGTCAGTCTCCTCTTTTTCCCAAAATGAGTAAGATTTTGACACTTTCTCACATGACTTCTTACAAACAGGCTAGGGAAACCTGGTCCAGACAAAACTACTGCAGAAAAAATATTATAGATTGCAAAACTGACTGGAAAACTGTTAGCAGAGAGTGAATATCACTACTTCATGATCAAAATGGAAAGAAATATTAAATGTGGTTTTGCAGGGTTCTTTATTTGGTCTTAATTAATATATTGGCATTAGCTAATATATTTATTAAAGACTTGAATTGTAGAAGAGAGATTATTCTCACTAAATCAGTACGTGATATCACCCTGGAATATACCACTACTATGTTAGGGACCAGCATTAGAATTCAGTACTAGATAAATAGGGAAACGGACTGAAAAAAGTAATATAAAAAAAAGGAAGAGTGCACATATAGAGCCAAGAATAGCCAATTGCATGACACAGGATCAGGAATGATTGCCTAGACAACAGTTCTGAAGAAAAGATATGCAATTTATAATGGATTACAAGAGGAACATGAGCCAACATTGTTACTCATTGCAAAAAGGGAAACATCTATACTAGAACTAGTACGCAAAGATACAGCTTACCAGACACATGAATTTGTATGTTGTAAAGCATATTTTAGTGCATTTTTGAACTGTATTTTACCCTCTATGAATTTGTGTGAAAAACAAAAAATTTACACCATTTTAATTACAACAGGTAAAATAAAAATAACACACACATGTAAAAGACGTGGATTATTTTCTGGCTCATGCAGCATCAGTGGATTTAGCCACAAAAATCTCCTTATAAAAAACTACTACAGATAATATGTTGAAAATTGTAAAATAGTCCCCTGTTGACTTCCATATCTGATTAAATTTGCATAGTTGAATATTTTAAAAATTAATTTTCCTGATATGGTTTATACAGAATTCATTAAGAGGCCAGGAAATAAAATAAAAACAATAATTGTGATTGTCCCCTCCCAGCCTCTTTAGGAGTAACTTCTCAAAGTATTATTGCACTTTAATTAGAAATGTGTAAAATACAGACTAGTTTTAAAAAGTGGAATATATAAGCCATCCATAAGACTAATTAGAATTTCTGTTATTAGTTCCTGATAATAAGTAATGTGTGAAAAAGTGCATTTCATGCATCACTGTGCAACAGAGATTGATTGAAAAGCACACAAAAAGCTTATTTCATATTTTTCTATTCATTGTCTTAGAAACAAAAAGAGAAATAAATACCTTCTGCTATGGGAATGATAAATAGTGTCTTTACCATAAAATGTGTCAATCAAAAGCAGAGTACTTTAAGTTCTTGACAGTAGTTACTTGGCTAACCATTTCAAATGCTAAATCCAAACCCCCCTAAAGCACAGGTGGTTTATGGACATTCGGTTCATCAGTTCAACAAAACGCTGTCACTAATAGAGGCTGAAAAATGTTGATAATAAGCAAAATACATTTCTTCTACAACCCTGATTGTTCATCATCATAATCTACAGATATGAGTTGTGTGAACTGCACAGAACAGAAGGCCAGGGAGTGAACCCTGAGGAACATCAGTCAATTATCGTTAAGCTTAATGTGTATTTATTTAATTGATACGGTAGAGACAATACTTAGGAGCAATAAATCACATCCTAAGTTGTTATTTATGAAAATCTGTGAACAGAAGGAACTAAAGGAGAAAAACTGCTCCCAGAATATGAACCAATTTGTTGGCAGGATGCAGTCAGTAAAGCAAACTCAGAAATTCTGCTTGTCCATGAGGTGCACCCATTACAGTATAGTAATAATGGGTCAAAAATATGTAATTGCTCACAGTGTAGCTTTTCTTTATATCAAATTATGCCTGTGCTTCTTGAGGATGAAAGAGGAAGAAATAAAGCACAAAGAAAATCCCTTCTTTGCCCAGAGGCTTACGTTCCCAGAGTTACCATGTAAGACAAATCAACAATACAGCCATCTTCTTTTACAGAATAGAAGGAAAGATTGTGTCTTCTTCCGTATAGAAGACAGGCCTTAGGATCTCAGACCAATGCAGAACAAATCAGAAGCACTGGAGTAAAACTCATGCATCAAAGACACCTCTCTAGGATTAAGCACAGAGACTCCAGGTGTGTTAACACCTTCACATGAACAAGTAGGTCCAGAACAGACAAACAGCTCTGAGCCCTCATAGTAGAGCCTTTTATCTCACCACCTCCTCTGGAACCTCCAGAATTTGCAACAGTGCAATTTAAACCTCATGCCAGATGGAAGATGAACACACCTGCTTTAATTAGCCACATGGGAAAGAGACCTCAAAGGGAACTTGGCAAACAGCCTGGCTCTGGCATCTCAAGATACCCAGCTCACAAATCAGAGACTTACAAGGGCAAACTGGTGACAGAGCACATATGGCTATGTGCTGGTACTAGGGAAAGCAATGTTCACAGAAGCTTCCTCCAACAAGGGGAAAGGGAGACATCTTACTTAGGAATTAGGTCCTCCTCTTCTTCTAGCAGGAAAGAATAAGCCAGTCTTTTGTGACAGTGGGCATAGACCAGAGAGGCTTCACTAATTGAGTGCATTCTCAGCCTCTGGACATGTAGTGCCTGGAAGAGGAAGCAACAGAGAAGCATCCTCCTCTTCCCTATACACTGGGAATGGTGAGACAGGGCTACAGAGGTAGTTTTATGCAGGTTCAGCTTCTGCAGCTGCATGCCTGCCTGATTTGCATCTTTTGGTATTCCTAAGGAGCATCATGACTTCTTCATACAAGGTGCATGCGAAGTGTTAGTCACTTATCTCCACCTCTGTACAATACGCCAGATGCTTTTCCTAGCAGAAAACAGAGGAGAGCAATTTGGCTGTGGGCATCAGGCAGAAAGCTATCTTGTATTCTCCTATTCTCCCTCTATGGTATCTGTTGCAGTTTTGAAAGATCCTTGATTCTGTTTCATCAAGAAGAAAACAAACTATTGTGAAAAAGTTACAAGCAATTTGCTCAAAAGATAAGGGAACCGGAAAGACTTGGTGATTACCCCCAAGGTAGCATAGAGACTCAAAGCAACATGAGACTGATCCGGTCCAGTCCAATCACTAGTTACCAAACACATAAATTCTATCTTAAACTGAAAAGGATCCACCTTAAAACCACTTTTACCTTCAGCCCTACACAGAGTATTGGAAGGTTGCTCTGCAATGTCACTTTGTATGATTTCATGACTCCACATCTGTAGGTCAATATGCAACTGCATATATAAAAGACCTAAGGAAACATCCAAAGGGCCTCCCTTTGAAACTCTGCCATTATTCCAACTACTTTTCCAAGGACATTATTTCATAGAGCTGGCAAATGTGTATGTTAGTTAGTAAAGGCTACATTTCAATACTGCTTTCCAATTCATTAACTTCTCTTCCCTGGTGTCTAGATAATTACCTTTTAGTTGTATCCCCGGAGTGGTGCCAAGGCATAAATCAGGGCAGAGTCACCCAAAAAAATCACTGAGGTTGATTCCCCTTGTGTCCTGAGAACAGAGACCTTACACCCATTTAATCAAAATGGCCAGAGGAGAGAAAATATAAAGGCTGAAGTAATATTCTTTCTACTGATTGAATGGTAGAGGAAGGGTTTATTAATATTGCTTATATGCAATATTTTCTTTAAGAAAGAAATATGCAAAAACAATTTTCTCTCAATGAGTAAAGTTAATATTTTTTGTATTTCTTAGCAGCCGAATACTTTTAAAGTGTTTTCAGCAGTATAACCTCATATCATAAAATATGGTCCCTTGTTAAAGTATAATATGTAACAGCCATCCCACAAAGTACTTTCTTCAGAGATAAAGAGGTCAAAAACTGATGTCAAGTTATAATTTTGTTGCTGTTACAGGAATGATGTGCCAAGATACACCCTGGCTGGAGTCACCAGCACGCTGATAGAGTCAATTCATTCCCTAGCCTCTTACTTGCCAAGACATGTATGCTCAGATCTATTTATCCCAGTAAAAGGATTTTATTGACAAAATAATGCTTTTTACCTGTCCAAATGAAGCAGTGATATAAAGATTATACCGCAGTAGGGATGGAGTCGGAAGATCTTGTATGAAAATTCTGTCCTGCAGAAATAATTGGTAGTTTTGCTACTGACTTCACTGCAGTGAAATTTTACTAGAAATCTCTTAGTGCTATTTCTACTAAGTCATTTTGCTTCATTGCCCAAATTCCCAACTAAGATATTCAGAAAAATAACAGTGATCTTTCAATAAACCATGTATTTTACTAAGGACTTTATTACCAAGGGACCTGAAGATCATGTAATATTTCTGAAGGGGTAAACTGTGCTACACTAGATTCTTTACCAGACCTGATCATTAATAATCTAGAGGTAACTTCAACAATTTCCATGAAACTTGTTCAGTCGTGCGGGTTAGGTTTCTTACCACCAATCTGCCACTACTTAAGATGCCTTTTAACAGATATTATCTAACCTCTCTAGAACAATCCCCTCAATGGTTGTGTTTATATATTGCCCTCCAGATGACAGCAAAGGTCAATTCCCTATCATCTCATTAAAGGTGTATTTAATTTAGCCTCTTTCCTCTACACAGCTAACAAAGCTCTGATTAATCAGCTATATAGCAAGAGTAAACATACTGCTTCACTTAATTAAAAATTAAATTCCTCTTGAGGGATCATTACAGTAGTGAGCTGCTACACACCTTTGTTAAATAGGTGTTTCTTCGAGGACACAACTAGAGGTAGACTACTGGGAACTTTGTATCAATATAAACACAAATTTGTTCAGACATTCAATTAGAAGACTACCCGTGTTCATCTTCTAAAAAGAGGTAGGTATAGAAATGCCAAGGGTACTTTGAGGAACCTGGAGAATTGCACTACTATCTTTGGTACACTTTAGTACTTGGTACACTTATGCATCATGTAATTTCAGTATTTGGAAGAAAAAGCAAAAAAGCACTGCTTCACGTACTTGTGACTGGCCAGTAAATCCCTACAATGGAAGAAGGCTCAGAGAAGATGGGCAAGGGCAATGTGCCTGTGAAGCTCAGGGAATAATGCTGGCTGTGAATGACCAAAAGCTGCTGCAAAAAAACCTGACTTTATCTCAAGACAAAGGGGACTGGAAAGTGGCCTTTGTTTTAGATAAACAGCTACCAACAGTTCAGTGGATCAACTGGTGGTGTAAATATTTCTTAAAAGAGTTTTCTTTTAAAATGTTTTCTTAAAAGAGTGCAAATGTCTCCCTGACTTAGAGAGATCAGCAGGGGAGTAAGTGGTTCAGCCCAACACAGAGTATAAATCTGGACAACTAGCAAAATTATTTTGAAAAGAACAATGCGCTTGAGCTGGCTTCAACCCACATATTCCTTCCTGGTGACTGGAGATACCCAGTAAAATTGCTATATTTTGCTAAGTGTAACTTATATCTGTATTGTGTTTTCAGTATATTTTATAACACTTTTCTAAATCAGAAAACCTACATAACATCAAATATCTTCGAATAAGTAAATTTGATATTAATCATTACATGGTCCACATATGGAATATCTAAAAGAAACCGGTCAGAAAATATCAGGCTCTGACAATAGCGCATACCTCCCTGTGGAAATGCTTTCAGTCCTCAAACTCCAAACAAAAATAGCCAAAGTGATCAGAGGTGCAGATGCTGATAACATCATCTAAG
>NW_009635107.1:58626-94325 GCF_000690535.1 Cariama cristata
TGGGGGGGGAATAAATCTTCAAAGTCCTTTCTTCTCAGTTTTCCACCTTCTGAAATAATCAGGAGCAAGCACTGTAACTTACGCAAAATAGACTAGCTGTAGCTAATGAGCTGAATGTTCATATGCAATATGATAGCAACATGCTCTTGGTCTGGTTGCAAGTCCCATCTACTTTTGACACACAGGTAGTGTGAATTCAGGACTCTGATCTGCCCACATTCCCACAAAACCAGCACTCAGTTAAAAACCACTGTAACGTCCACATACAAGCCATAACATATTGCTGGATGCAGGTGTATCTGCTCTTTCTTTCTACTCATTGGCATTAAGTCATCACACCGCACAAGCGAATGGAGTGGCATGAAGTCATCCCTGACCTTTTGCTGGCCTTCACATCTGTACTTTGCAGGACAGAAGAAAATAATTCTTCTCTCAGATTCTCTTCCATTTCAGTGGGTTGATAGCTATAGCAGTCAGCCAAAACAGGCTGATAGCTCACAATATAGCAGGTCTACACTAAATACAGTGTGTTTATTTCCTGTTAAAGAGGGTCAAGATTTTCTCTAAAGACAGTTCCAGGGGCATTACAGCTTGTTTTATTGCCATTCAGAATCACAGATTAGAATAGCTCTATCTGAGGTTTTGCCCTCTAGATCTGGAAACAGATATTCAAAGGGGAGTAGGTACTTTGTATGTTGCACTGAGGATTCATCTCTGCTTAGTAATATATTGCCATGATCCAGAAATGCAAAAGTGATCTTCTCTGTGACATAATTGTTAACATGGGGACTCTTATTTATTTTCTCAGCTACAATGCATGTAAAGCAAATAGACCATAGCAATACCATTACACACATTCCTGCACTCACTTTAGAGACGATCAATATCAATTATCAAATTCTCAACAGGAGAGAAAGGCTGTGAAATTGCCCATAAAATAAATTTACAAAGTCATGCCAATACCTTCTATGTTCCATTCTAAAAATTATACATAAATAATTATTTCAAAGGTACTTTCATTTCATTACCACACTACAGCCTATTCATGATAGTAGTGATGATGACTATACCATCCCATGTTTCACAGAAATGAGGAAAATGAGTTGGATTCTTGTTTCAATGAAGGTCCTTGTTTTGTAATTGATTCTGCCCTTTGGAGTGGGGTCATTCTCCTGTACTTGCTTCTCAAGCTCCATAAGAGACCAGTATCTTTTATTCAAATAAAGGTCGTGTTTGCTCTGTCATCCAAATACTGAAACTCTTGATACATTTCAAAAGCCTAGGAAGAGTTCCTGCAGGGCAGGAACTTTATTGGTAACCTTGGAGTTTCTTTAGGAAGATAGTCCCTAGGTATTTGAACATTCACACAGAGCTTGTTGTCTTGTCTCTTGTGAAACACCAGCTGAATAGGATGAGAGCTTTCTTACAAACCTCTGAACAACGTAGGCTCTCTTGTGAGTTTCTCCCCTCCTCCTCCTTGAGGAAAAAGTCACAAAAATTTATCTTCCTGCTTTATGGTACAAGTGATGATAAGCTGAACTTCCAAGGGACTGGTGTGTCAACATGCAGATGATGTTACATCCGTGTCAGATCACCTTTGGAAACATGGGAGAGAAGGAACAGGGAATTTGCATTTTTAATATATATAGTTTAAATGCCACTAATGCGCAAGGACACTTGGCATAGTTTCCTGCCCCTTTTGATATTTGCTGTTACTCACATTCAGGCAATAGGACAGAGTGCAGCATTAGTCAGTGGTCAGATTTTACCCTATAGTCCTCCAAAAAACTCAGTAATTCAGACTCCTGACAGCTGAAGTGCATTCCAGTCTAGCAGACAGTACAATGTATTTCAGACAACAAAAGTAACGTTGTTGTAAGCTGTTTAATGTACTATTTTCTGTCTATTCAGGTGAAGGATTTGGCTCTCCATCTCTTTATTATGCCAGTGGTCCCCACTCATTTTAGTGGAAACATGCCACAATGAGCATGTTGCAAGACTCTAATGCATTGCAGCCTTTCCTATCTACTACTTTCCAAGGTGATTATGCATATCACACCTAGGCATCATTTAATACTGTGCACTCTGTGTTTGTTCACAGAATGTACAAAGACATCCATCATTTTACAAGGCGCTACCAACTTGAAAGTGTCATGTTTGTACTTTTGAACATTCAATATATTTGTTCTGTTTGGTTCTTTAAATGTCTCATCCTTAATCCTTTATCTCTAATTTAGACAACTAATTGCTTCAGACAAATTACATTATTCCCTTTCATATTTCCCTCTATGCTAAATACTGATAAGTAGCCTCCATTTATCAATGATATTCAGCTTTACATTAATTATATTTCAAGACACATAAAAATCATTGTGCAGTAGCACTCTTCAGTGATACACAAATGAACCACATACTGAATATGAACCCAATACAAAGAATTTAACTGAAACCAAATGAAATATTGAATCCTGAGCAGAGATGAAAATAATGCATTCAAATTAATTCAGGCAATTTTGAATACCATCATTTTTACTACAGCTTATGCTCTCAACAATCACTCTCTTTGAACTGCAGCAACTGGGATTAAAGATTAGGATGTATGGAGCCTACCTGAATCTTTCTGAATAGCCTCAACTACCTTATGATTTGTAATTCTGTGCTCCTGCTCTTGAATGTTAACACCACGCACTGGTTTTATTATGAAAACCATAAATTTTCTAATGCCTTTTAGAACATTATTTCAACTGGTTTTGTGTGCAGAGTTGAACTGACTACACATGCAGCATAAAATTAGGGATAAAATATGCTCTAATATAACTGTAATTAGGATAGAAATTAAAGGAAATTAATTAGTATAGCACACAAAAAAAACCCAAACACCAAAAAAAAAAGCTATTGCCCCAGATATATTTGGAACCTTAAGCTTGGAACCTAACAAGCAATTTGAAAGCAAGTCAAACAGTCTGAGCTGGATGCTAATAGATAACCACCTGTGTCCTTCCAAGGCTCTGGAAGGCCTCATTAGCCATGTAAGGCCATGGATTTTGGCTTCTTTTCCAATTAAGGAATTTTAGCACTATGAAGAACCACGATGGGGTGGATATTTCATGCTAATGAACTCTCTGCACCACAAAGTACTCTCTTCCTATTAGAAAAAAATGACCACTTGTAAGGAAAGCAAATTTTTTTACTTAAAATAATAGTCATCAGTAGTTAGAGCAATTCCCTGTGCTGATCCAAGAATAAAAAATCAGCTAGGACTGTTTTCTAACTCAGTCATGTCTATTAAATAGATCTCTGTATGACTCTAATCTTTTGTTTGAGAACAGTAGGAACTGGATCAAAAATTTATTTTATTTTAACTGTATCAGACTCAGCAAGTTTGCTTCAAAACAAGATTAAAAACATCCCTGGGAAATGACTTCACAGACCTCTAGTGGACTGAAATTGAGCTACTCAGATTTACTGTGTTGCTTAGTACAGCAACAAATTTCCGTAGTTTATCTCTAGCTTCTTCTCACAAAAACTAAATACTGCTGACAAGTTTCATTTTCCAGCAACTCCAGTGGTGTTTTCCGCTTTCCATATACAAAGATTTCTAGTACAAATATCAGCCAGCACACGTCCCAGAAATACAGAATCTTACTATAAGGCAATTTTTGAAAGATATCTAGTATTCTCATATATTGTTTGCACAGCAGAAAATCAGATTTCAGAAGAGCTCATGAAGGTAACTGCTGGAGCTGCATGGATCCTATTCAAACAAGGTTGTTTTCCACTGTTTCATCTTCCACTAGCAGCTTCTGAGCTGAAAATCCACTAAAGTTCTTACAGCTCTCAACTGAGCTGAAGATCCCAGATTTCAGGTCTGGTAACAGGATTGGACTGGAACACACATCATTCAGAGCACCAAATGTCATCCTGAATTTTCAGGTGTTTTATCCCAGATCAGTAGCAGAATATGTTCAGGATATTACAGGCACGTCCTTCTTGTAGATACGTCAATAATTAGGTTCCTTAAAACAAAACGTAGAGATGAAGCCAATAAAGTCTCTCAGGTCTAGAAATCACACTTACCTTTCTTCTGAAATGGTTCTGAACTGTATTAAAGTCTCCCCAGGCAAGCCAAGTTCTTATACCATCTCCTCAACAATTGTTTTTAAGAATCTTCCAGTTAATACTGTTCATTAAATGAGTCTCTCATTGCACATCTTGAAGAGAAGACGGAAGTATCAAGAATAAATGACCTAAGGAAAGAGTCAGAATAATGACTCTTTTCAAAAACAGCTCACAAAAGCCCATCGCTGCCTTTGGCTTCAACATTTATGTTAGCTTCACTAAGAATAAAAAAAAACCAA
Organism: Cariama cristata; assembly: GCF_000690535.1. Classification (NCBI taxonomy): domain Eukaryota; kingdom Metazoa; phylum Chordata; class Aves; order Cariamiformes; family Cariamidae; genus Cariama; species Cariama cristata. The sequence goes on from NW_009635107.1 coordinate 62,985, forward strand.
AAAAACACCCAAATACAATTCTTTTGAACATGGAAAAATGAAAAGGAAGACTGTATAGGAAGAAAGTCTAGCAGATAATTGCATATTCTTTGCATGAACATATTTTCCAAACAAAGCATCCACTATCCAGAGATGAACGTCCATGGCATTAGGAGCTCTATGAATACGTGTGTACATATATCACTTGCTCAGAGTTGCTCCTAATTGAAAGCAAGTATTCTTAGACATAGGGTCATATCTCAGTAAACAAAAAGCAATTTTCAAAAAGCTATAATCCCCTACAGTTTCATTATGGCTGAGAAGAATATGGATTAGAGCTTGTATGGTTTCAATTTATGGTTTCAGTTTGTCAAAGGTTGAGAACTGTTGACCTAAGAAGAAAGTTGACATAAAAGGCAGAAGGGAAGGAGTGCAATCAAATACATTTACATTTTACACATCTTCCCATTATCTTGTAAATGGGAAAATATATATTACCACATAACCATTGATGGTTTTTCATACATCTTGCTGAAAAAGTGAGTATTAGTGAGAGTACTATAGACAGATACAGCCCCAACACAAGAAGGACATGGACCTGTTGGAACGAGTCCAGAGGAGGTCACGAAGATGATCCGAGGGCTGGAGCACCTCTCCTATGAAGACAGGCTGAGAGAGCTGGGGTTGTTCAGCCTGGAGAAGAGAAGGCTCCAGGGAAACCTTAGAGTAGCCTTGCAGTACCTCAAAAGGGCCTACAAGAAAGCTGGGGAGGGACTTTTTACAAGGGCATGGAGTGACAGGACAAGGGCCCATGGCTTTAAATTGGAAGAGGGAAGATTTGGATCAGATATTAGGAAAAAATTCTTCATGGTGAGGGTGGTGAGGCACTGGAAGAGGTTACCCAGAGCAGCTGTGGATGACCCATCCCTGGAGATGTTCAAGGCCAGGCTAGATGGAGCTTTGAGCACCCTGGTCTGGTGGAAGGTGTCCCTGCCCATGGTAGGGGGGTTGGAACTAGGTGATCTTTAAGGTCCCTTCCAACCCAACCCATTCTGTGATTCTATGATTATAATAAATACGTAAAACTACTGAAGAAAGAAGTGGACATGTACATGTCTTCCAAGCAATAGTCTGCAAATACAATTACTATTTAGGAACAGTACTAACTACAGGAAATGCCATTCCTGGATGGTTATGTTGACAGACTGGACTAAAGATTGCCATATTCGAATGAGCAGAAATATGCACTACTGAGAAAGCATAGCCTTTTAACAAGGGGATACAGAGAAATAATTAGGGATTAGGAGTGGTAGGCAGATGCCTCATGAGATTTTCAGAAGTATTGCACTTCAATGGCAATTAGGCACTGAGTCTCCTATTGCAGCCTTTATAGGTATGAAAATAACACACTTCTGATGCAAATTCCTTGCACTCCATACACATGGTTTGTATTAAAGCAAATAACTGGTTGAGGTATGTCTGGCAGTATTAACCTTTTCCTGCATTATTCCATGCAGTTTTACGGAAAGTCACTACTCCGGGGATTTGAGAGGCTTCTGCTGGCTGCTGAGTGCTGCCTCCTTACTAGTGTTGTGACTGAAAACACATGATGCTTGTGCTCCATTTCTCTCAGTTCCAGGGTATTTTTGTTGCTTTTTCAAGAACATAAGTTCTACTCTTAGAAGTCACCTGGGACCCCTAGTGAATGCATCTCTGGCCATGCCTGGCTACGCTGCAGCTAGGCAGTTCACAAAGGGTGAAGGGCATGAAGGCCAGAAACAGAAAATGTTCAGAGTTAGAAAGGGTTAGTAACACAATCAGCTTTCAGAAATATCTGATCACCATCAGAATGCATGTAAAATTATATTGTCCAAGAAAGCTTTTCCAGTATAAACAGCATGAAGACGACCTAGCAAGGAAGAAAAATGAAGAGAGGAGGGATCCTGAGTATTGGCTCTCTACCGGGAAAAGAAGAGCGGATGATTCAACTGAAGTGCATTAACGCCTCCACAGAGCAGGTCTAAATTACTTCAGGAACACTTAGGCATTATAGTAATAAGTTGTACAGGAAACTCTGATGCAGATGTATAAAACACTAAATAATTTATTTCTAATACCCGCTTTTACCCTGTTGCCTTATTCCAACCTTTCTACCATGTTTAGGGCATGCACCAAAATAACAGCAACATTTTCCAAGAAAAATAGTATTCAGGAAGCTGCATAACCATTTTTTCTGCTTTATTCCTATCACATTAACTCCAATCTATCCAGCTCTTCAGTGACTTTCACCATAGGTACTCCTCCCAGATGTCAGAATCATGGTATTACTTGGAATCTCAGCTTACACTAAATATGAAAAAAAGCTTCTTCATTCTGGGGATCAGAAATATGAATCCTAACTATATCTGCACTAAAAGGAAATGAAGAGTGCTCCCAAACTTAGTATTTTAAACCTCTCTTTTTTAATTACTCTGATACATTATTAGCCTGGTTTATGACTTCTGAATGCTAGAGATTCAAAATCCTGGAAGAGAATGGGGTGGGAGTTAGTAGGTGACACCAGTCATTGTAGATGGGTTACTGATGCCGTTATTGAGATCGAACTAAGATAACAGGCAGTGAAGGTCTGGATTTTCCACGGGAAAACGGTGACCTGAGCACCTCACAGCCCATGGGATGTAACAGGGGAGGGCACCTGATCACTGTGCTGTAGCTAGCCCTGTCCTGGTTTCTGCCAGAGAGACGGTTGGCTGTTTACATCACAACTTAAGAGTTTCAACACCTAATATTTAAATGCAATTAATATTTTTCAGATTCCTATCTCTCACCTTAATTGTCAAAGCATTTGAATGTCTCCACATAGACTCTTAAAAGTCTCTATATGAGTGTCTATATAGAGATTACATAAATGCCAAAATACCCATTTTAAGATTAGCAAAGAAAATAGATGAGAGAAAAAAATTTAGTCAGGTATTAATTACTGTGAAAGAGAAAGACTTGTTTGTGAGTTGTGAAGGAACTGGTAATCTCCTTAATCACAGAAAAGGAGCGAGAAGCAAGATACTGAATCTTTCAAGGATCTGATAATGCTTAAAGAGATTTCAAAGAGAAATCTGAGAGCTAAAACGTAGCAGTTATCAAACAAGGATTTGTCATCTGAATCAACAAGAAAAAAAGAAAAAAATATTAGTTTTAAACTATTTTAGAGCCTTTACTTTAGAGCTGTGTGTCAGTTTGTTTTCAGCTACCTTGTTACTTTGTTTCTGCAACTATAGAAAATTAAATAGTGTCAAGGTGGTTGAAGCGGTAAATTAGAGGTCTGAAAAAATGGATGTATAGAATATCATCGGTTAATAACGATGTTTCTTTCTTGTGAATGTTTATTAAATAAATACAAAATAAAGCTCTTTCAAGTCTTTCAGATCTGCATTGTTTTGTGAGAAGCATGACACGTCAGATAACATTTTTGCATTGACTATGCTGGAAGTTTTACTCCTTAATGTTGACCATTATCATCTCTGGCCTTGGAGAGGGATACTCTTACCAGACCCTGAGAGGGAAGACTCACTGCGTCTTAGAGGACTCTCTTGAGATGTGGCAAAGAGGATCTAAGGCAACCAGTCCTGCTCTTAAAAAACATGTCTCCTTGGGTAAAACATGCTGCCAGCACAATCCTCCTGGGTCACACAATTGGCTGGAGCAAAGTGGCACCAGTCTGTCCCCTCTCTTGCTCCACATACTAGTATTAACCTGGCCCCATAGAGACAGAATCCTGTTGTTTTATGGAAACATACGAAAAACACTGCAGCTGTTCAATATATGTAAATTTGATTTTTCCTAGGTATCTTTCTTTGGGGTTTCTGTTTGGTTGATTTTTTTTTCTTTTTTCTTTTTTTTTTTTTATTTAATTACCAGATTTTTGCGTTTGCTTCAGAAAGAGTAAATGTTCAAGTAGGACAGCTCACCTTCTCCTTATGAGACACCTGATTCAGTGACAGATGTGAATATTTAACGTCAGATCATGAATCACCCCTTTGCTCAGATGGATATCTGACTTTATTCTACTGTCTCTCATGGTTTGTTTGGACCAAAGCAGAGACAAAGAAAGCAGTTGCAAATTTCCCAGTAAGAACTGTATGAAACAGGAATAGCCCCGATAAACCTGGAGCTCAGGTCCTTTAATTTGCCAGCACAACAGATACTCAGGCAAAATCCTGCAGGGACATTATTCCCTGTTATTCTCCAAAACCGCGTAAACTCATGATATCCAAGGACCAAACAAGTGCTAATTCATTCCACTTACCCTCTAGTTTTTGCTTCAGTGTGTCACAAACTCCAGTAAAGCAATAAAAGGTTGTATTTAGCAAATACACTGTTTATTCTGAGAGGTACATAACTCTAAGGCAGGGGAGCTGGAACTTGCTGTGTACTTTAATTAGTTGTCTTTTCAGTCCAAAGATGCTTTTGGCCCTGCAGCGCATTCTCACAAAACAACAGGTACTGCATACTGCAGTTTTAAGTGCTACCTGCTTGCTCTTCCCACCCTTGAGAAAACTCAGGTTTCAAAAAACATTATTATTTTGGGATGACAAGACAAGAAAGAAGAGGTGCCATTTCTGAAAGAAAGAGAAAAAACCCAGCAAAATAAAAGAACAAATTGAAAATAAAAAGTAAACTATCTTTTAAAGCAAATCTTTAGGGTCATAATACCTAAAGAAATACATTCTGAGGACTCACTCTTCAGAGATATGTGTATGTATTTGCTATAAACTACAGTAAAGCCATTTCCTAGAGACAAAACTAACATCACAACTTGAACTTGTTCCACTGTTAATTTATTTTTCATGAAGGACTACTGGATATATGCGACTTAGAGTTATTGTTGCTTTTAGTATTTTCCAGGATGGAAGCACAACCAAGGCTCATTTTGCTCTTTACAGAACAAACATAAGTAGTGAGGTTCTCAAATTCTTAACCCAAAAACATCTAGTTTTCTATCTGTTAAACTGACAAAGGGATCTAGTCTTGATGCAGTGGGTAAAATACCCAACTAACTAGAAGTACATGTATATGTATATACATGGTATGTAAATATAATATCTACATACACAGACATACATATCTGTACACATAAATATGTGTATAAGGAAAAAATTGTGTTTGGTCATAACTATTGGGGTGATTGGCAAAAAGATGTTTTAGACATAAAATTGTACCTGCTCTTCCTGACCTGCACACTTCAGCTTGCCTGGCACAGCTTTCCTGAGATTGCATATATAGACAGCGGACTTTATTCACTATTAAGGAACCTGAACTTTGCAGAATCTGCAAAATTCAGAACTATATATCTGCCTTATATCTGCCTTACATCTTACCTAACCGTAAAGCAAAAGGAAAGAGCAAGGTGGAAAGACATTTTTTAGAAAAGCAAACAGATACCATACAACTCCCACCACTAGACTGCACTGTTAAACTGAAAACAACCACAACAACAACAAAAAAAAAAACAGCAAAAGGCATGGACAGCAGTCTACCACAACAGCTCTGCTGGCTAAAGGAAATAAACTGTGAAGCCAGCAATCCTGAAAAGGTGAAAGAAAGATGGATATATCCTAACCGAGCCAACTGAAACTGTGGCAGGCAAGTGAAAAAGCTCCTTGAACTCCAGGTAAGAAGCTAGCCAGAGAATTGTTGGTCCCCATTGACAGAAGAAGAGGTAAAAGACATGTAAACAAAAAGCAGGATTGAATGGTGGAAGAGAAAAGACAAGTTCCTTCCTTAATGTATTATCTCAGAAAAATAAAGGGATAATTTTTTTCAAGACCTGACTCAAGCAAAGGCCTCTCTTCCACATGCAGATGGAGGAGAGACACTGGCAGGACCTGGGAAAAAAATGCCCTGTAGACAATTCTCGAGATTTGAAAGAGATGGTTTCAAAAAGTCCTGCACAGTGTCAGCAGTATCGAGTAACATGTACTATAAGCTTTTATAGGACAAGCTGCATTCGTTTATGTGTAGAAGTGGCATTCTTTCTAGCAGTAATTAATTTTTGCCCTTAATAAAAGCAATGGAGTCTTTCTGGACAGTCAGTAACTGTGTGCTAAAAATCATGGGGCTTACCTCCAGGATGTTGTTAGGGAAATTCTGGCAAGTTTTTCCTATTTTGATACACGTTATTTTGTTCTTAGAGTAGCTAATCTATCATGGAATCACTGCTGTGAGAAATAGGTTCCAGAGGAAGATGAGATGAATTCCTGATGATTGCTCACTCTCTGTTAATTAGATCCATTTATTTTTTTCCTTATCTGGGCCACTCAAAAAAGAGGAAGGATCCAGAATCATTGGTCATATGTAAAATCTGTCTGTTACCCTGGAAGCATCTATTTCAGGTGTTCTCCCCTCAAATTTATTCAAAAGAGAGATACTGAATGAATATCAGGTCTGAATCATAGAAAAATGTCCCATCTGCAATACAAGACTTCAGAAAGTTTCATAGACATAGTATGATACATACACAAAAGTTTCTATAAGGGGAATTCAGTGTCATTATTCAATTTCTGGTTGACTGGGACTTCCACAGCAGATTTTAATGCTGATTATTAGCTGTGACATGAGTTTAAAACTTGATGTAATGAAGAGGACTGATATAAAGTGATCATTGGTCTGTCATGATCACAAAGTAGATTTATTAATACTTATATTTAAGTATATTCGCTCACATCGGGGTATGCTTTGAAGAGAAAGCATAACCTTGTAGGAATGCCAGTAATCACTAGGAAGTCTCATAATTTAAGTTTCTGCAGAAAACAGCCAGACATCATTTATTTTACGTTATCTTTGTTTTCACAGTCCACTGCAGGTCAAAAACGTGTACCTGTACATCTTCTGGAGCATTTTGTGGGTCACAAGATAAAGATTCAAGAATTGCTCCTGGAAGAGCTCTGGAATCTCTAAGGCCTTGGATAAAGACTGCTGGTTCTCACATCCTGAAGGAAAAAGCTTTTTCTCTACTAGTTCCTCTTTTGCTGCAACCTGGCAGTGTCCCTATGCTTCTGATGTTTCTGCAATACTTTGAGATTTCCTTTCAAATACTTCATACAGTCAATTAGGGCAGATGGGAACTTCTGCCACTGCACAGCTTCTGATTCACTTCACTGAGGTATGAAAAAAGCTGAAATGGCTCATGCACTCCCAGACAGTACCTCACAGATATTATTAGCCTTATTCCTCTTTTGCAGAAATACATCTATGTCTTCCCACAAAACAAACCAACCCAACTCAAATGTGCTTTAGGCCTGCACCCCTAATCACTACTGAATGGCTGTCAGTACACATCATCTCTACATTCAGCCTCATAGTCTTCCACAGAAGACTAGACTTTTGGCTATGGAGACTTGCATACATTTAACAATGTTTATGACATACTCCATTTTAAGGAGGTGTGCAATAAGAGCTTGCTAATGAATAAAACAGTGTCTTCATCTCCAGACTCTACAACTTTTTTGTTCATAAGTGTTGCAACATCCCTTTCTCTCCACATCATAAAGAAGAAGGCACCATCTGTTGCAACACAAGTGAGAGATGAGATTTCCATGTGTTGTTTTCATCAATAGTGTGGCACTCAGAATAGTTATTTTTTTAATCAATGCTGTCTTTGAGACTCGAAAGAGCAACAAGGGCCTCTGAGACTTTTTCTGTCACTCCACAGATGAAAACAGCATTCCTGTCATCAGTACACCCTCCTGCGCTGTGGAAAGCTTAATGTGCTTTCTTTTCTCCTGTTGAACATGCTTTTCAACATTACTGCTGATGCCTTCTACCCAGCACGACAATTTTGTAAGGCTGACTTCCCAAAACGTAAGGCAGCAAGGATGACCGTGAACTTCTACATAAGAGGCTTTTTATTTTCTGCACTTCCCACCTATCTGGGCAGTCCTATACATCTCCATCCCTGTCCTGTAAAACTGACCAGAGCAGGAGGAATGTTGAGTTTCTGTACATTACACAGGCTTCTGTAACTAAAGAGGCATTTTTACAATATGAGACTGAAGAAATGTGGAATAACCCTAGAGCAGAGCATGAGGGATGTCTGAGGGTACAAAGCCTCCTGACACAGACGTGAGGGACTGTAGAGAGGGGAAGGAACCAACCCTGGTGTACCCTCATCTGTCCTGCCTTTTGGGAACAGTTCTTGGTGCAAGGTGTCTAAAACCTTGCCCAGGCATTGTCTGGAAGATCTAGTAAGCCATAAGGAAGTTATGAACCATGTTAACAGCTAAACAGTACATGTGATCGTAGTGTAATGATCAAAACGATTTCCTCGGCTCTGGCTTATTAACTGCATGCACACTATCTTACTTTCAAATGTGTACTTAAAAAAAAAAAAATCACTGTTTAGCTTAGCAAAGTGAAGGTGCAAGATGGATCTTATCAATATACATAAATACCTGAAGGCAAGGCTCTTTTCAGTGGTGCCCAGTGACGGGACACAGAACAGTCGGTACGAACCAAAACACAGAAGGTTCGCTCTGAACACCGGGAAGCACTTATTCACTGTAAGGGTGACTGAAGACTGGCACAGGTTGCCCAAGATAGTTGTAGATTTTCAGTCTTTGGAGACATCCAAAAGTCGTCTGGACACAGTCCTGGGCACCCTGCTCTAGGTGACCTTGCTTAAGTGAGAGGGGTGGACCAGATGACATCCAGAGGTCCCTTCCAACCCAAGCTTTCTGTGATTGTATGATTTGGTTCTGTTAAGGGTGGACAAATGGAAAAAAGGCATTTGTAAACCACATACAAAGGCTTAATGGGTCACAAATGTCTTGTGAGCTGCATTTTGGTAAGCCTTGATGCGAGAAAAAAGTGAGTACTTGTGTTAATCCAAATAAATCCCCAGACAAAATAGTATGCAACTGAAAATAATACCAGAAAAAAAAAAGGAAAAAAAAAAAAAAAAAAAAAAAAGACTCAAACGCCTATGATGTTTACAAAACTCCTGAGCTTTAAACAAGACATACACCCCATGAATAGTCATCCAGATGAAAGAATCCAGATGAAATACATTGTATAGGACACTTTCCATCTGTTCCATACATAGTTGTTGAGTTACGTACAAACAGAAAAAGTTAAAAAGCATTTCTCCTGCCTGTTTTCACATCAGTGAAGATAAGGGGAGAATGATAAGACATCAAGTGTATGTAAAGGAAAAAAAAAAAAAAAATTATTCACACTGCGGGAGAAAGTTTAAAAATCACTGCAGAAAAGTTTTCAGCTAACTTCAAAAGAAACCAAAAAATTAAGATTGTATTTGGCTGAGGGGATTTATCTTGCTACAGACTGATCTCTCAGTTCCATTATTAATAATTGTTTGTATTAACATAGCTAATTAACACCAAAGTCCTACTATGTTAGATCCTAGAATACACAGGACAGAAAAGGATCTTTTCGCATTGTAACTATAAATCTTTGTCATTCACATCTATTAGAGCACCTAAAGAAGTTAAGAGTAGGTTCCTTATTAAGGAAGAACCAAAACAGTCTCAACAACTGAATCTCTTGCTCCCTCTTCCCCCTTCCCCAACATACTGCTTTTAGAAAGACTTCAGTTACTGTGAATCTCTTTCCTATTATTTTAGAATTATTTAAGATCTCATTCATCACTGTGATTGTTCATGAACTTGCGCGCAGGGATAATTCAAAGGAAAATGTTATTACATTACGTTCTAAATTTTGTTCAATAATCATTAATTGATGTGTTCTTTAATCACAGGTGATGCAATATAGAAGTTCTTTCCCTTCACGTACCTCCTTCAGTACTCCAGTCCCTGATGAGTGCTTCACCAACACTGTCAAGAGGGTGATTTCTTTGCTAGCCCAGAATTCAAATCTCTTCTGTAGGTAGTCAGACTTTATCTGGTGTTCAGAAAGACAGCATCTCTACTTGTCCTTGCAACAGGTTTACAGCTTTTCTATCTGTGTCCTGCCAAGAACCTTACAGAAAGCATTTATTAGCAAAGTCTGCAATTCCTACATTAGTCCTTGCACAGCTCTGCCTCTCATGTGCTGTTGTTGGCCATATGACCTCTTTTCCTTTAAAGTTATTTTTCTGCATAATGCAGTTTTGGTGGGTCACATGGGCTTAAAACCATGGCATCAATAAGATGATATTATTTCATTGCAATAGTCATATAAGTTGTAAATGCACAGTACCTATTTCCCAGTAGTAAAGAATCAAAAGTACTTTTAGTTTCGTTAGGTATTACCACTGGGAAAATAATACCATAGGTTGCTCAGTTAAGTATTCCACTGGCAATACCTGGAGTACTAGCAACTCCCAGGAGTAGATGCGGAGTCTTTGCCACCGGGACCCTGATTCACTTTCTGGGAGTTTCTATACAGACAGCATTTTTGTTACTAAGCTATATATCACTTTGACTTGGCAACAAGGAGAAGTTAGTGGGTGTTGTGAATTAGGGAGGGTGTGAATTATGAGTTCCTTTGTGTCACCTCCTTATCTGCTCATCACAAAAGTTAATGTTATGCTCGGGAAAATAGTCTGCTGCCACTTCTAATAGGTAATGAGAGAGAGAGGGAAGCAGAGGCATCTCTGCTATGCCTATGCCAGTCTCTCTCTCTGAATCAGTTTCTAAATAAACTTATCTCTTTTTCTGCTGGTTGTAGAGGGAGACTAGGCCCCATGAGTATACCCCTTAGAGTATGTACAATTAATTCCAAACTAAATGTGGAAGAATTTGTCTCGCAGGCAGTGGTAAGAGACAGAGCAGGTGAGCAGCAAAGGTATCACGTCACTTGAAGTGGTAACTAATCTCCCTAGACTCTCTTTAAAATCACTGAGGGGGGACAGAGATGCTTCTCTGGAGTGGAGATCACAGCACATGTCTAACTTACATTCTCTGAATTTCCCTTTCCAGGAGACTTTCCATTGGCAGTGCAGAAGCCTGGGGACAGCCGCAGCTAGGTGAGACGAATAGTTATGCTGAGCATGCCCTCACCTGGAGCCAGTGCAGAGTAAATCACATACTGTAAATTCACGCTGTAAATTATTGTGCACCAGCTTTCCACATAAACAAGTCATTCATGGCAGAAAAGGAAACTGTGGACATGTTCTTTTGTAGACTATGCTGCAATGTTAAACCCAACTTTTATACACTTTTCATCCATTGAGTTCAAGGAATTTACAAAAACAGATGAGCACAAGTACTGTTTTAGAAACTGAGGCCACAAGTGATACAAGTACCAGTCATTCAGAAATTGTCAGAGACCTGGGACAACCCTCAAATCTCTGGGTTTCCAGATGGGATGTTCTTCAGCTGGCTTTCTAACAAGGAAAATTAAGCAACCCTTTGCAGTGTTCACTCCTTTAGAGAAAATTACATTCCAAGTATTGGAATTAGTGATGGATGTATGCTCTATGTAACTAATATCAGCCATATGAAAACCCAGAGGAGATTCTGATATATGATTAATTCCTTTGCCTATGTTTTTATGCTACATTCCTGGTATCTGAGAGCAGTAATCCCCAGTAAGTATTCAGGATTGGCAAGATCTTACAGATTTATGGAACAAACTCTTGAAATACTAACAATAGATGACAATTTGCAAAAGAGAATCTTTTAAAGTCAACTAAATTCAAATTAGATCATGAAATCAAAACAATATGAATTCAAAACCAGAACAAGCAAAACCACGGCTTAGTTTTTTGCTGTAGTAAGCAATTTACAGTAAAGTAAAATTGTGCTTTTAGTATCAGACATGCAGATAACAAAATGATTCCTTACTTTATACCCACTGAAACTTCATTCAAGAATTCAGTAGGGCACGGAGTCACTAAAGTACAGAAGCTGAAGACCTAAATAGGGAAGAAGGAGAGAACAGTACAGCAATAAAACCTTTCTTTCCATCAGTTGCCTGTCAGTGTTATGCTGCTGTAACAATGACCAATGGTGGCCTTGAAACTTTCACACACTGCTTTTATAATGTACTACGCTAAATCACAATGTAAGAACTGAAGAGCTGCAGAGAAGGTACAATGTGATAGCACTGATAACACGTATTAACTTCTGAACTAGCAGATAAGTCTCCTCAGCACACTGAAATAAGGTTGTGAGGAGCGTGAACAGGGCGACTCTTTGCCCCCCATGAGGACAGAGTGCAACCACTCGCTGTCACCAGCATCTGCTCGTTTTGTTATTAGAAAGTTAATGTCACATTAACAAAAAATCCTGAAGTTTTGTGCAGGTGGGAAAGTTTTCTGAACTGTTCTGCTTTCTTGCCTTCCCATCCCTTCCCTGCCTGCACATATGGATATGTGAATTGAACCCCAAGTCAGTCAGTCAGGTGGTTTACCCAAGACAGGACAACCAAAAACCGGCTGACAGCTGTGAGCTTTCTCTTCTATCTGCTATTAGCCTCCAGCACTGAATTGAAGTGGGGTTTTGTGAGAAACTCCCACCCTCTGCACTTGTTAGTATATCGAATGATAACCAGTGAACTTGAGAACTGAACCCAGCACAACTGCCACAGTATAGACAGGTCTGCTGGTGTAGGTACAAGGTCTCTCTGTCTCCCTGAAGTACATTCCTCAGTGTAACTCCTGGTTTTCTGCACAGGAAGCAGTGCCAGGTACAGCCATAGAGCTCTACAGGGATGATAGGCACTATATACCTGTGCATTATATCCAAGAACCTGTCCTTTTCTCCTAAACCTTTGACCTTTGGACATTATGGGCCTTCATGCAGTAAGATCTACTATTGCAGGTACACCCTCTGCAGGAAAGGACCCTTTAAATTGGCTTAGAGGTAAAAAGGAGAAAACCTTGATATGAACATGAACTGTTGACGAGCTCTCACTGCAATCTGACTGTTGGAGAGGTTGGAGGTACCTCTGGAGCTAGGAAACTTGGACTTCAGTGTGGAAATTCATGGTTTAAAAAGTGGAGAACAACAGGCTTAATTTTTACTAATTCACAGGCATCTTATGACTACTTTGCTGTGAAGGGGCGTGCTTCTAGCATCTACTCTAAAATCTCAGTAAACGTCAATGGTTGTACAAGGCCTTTGTCACAGAACACAACTGAAGTATGTTCTTCAGGTCAGTACAGGCTTGAATTAAGTGGCTACAGCTCCACAGAGGCATCTCCTCTTTTGATGTAGTCCGATATAACCAACACGTCCCAGAAGACCTAAAAAATTTGCCACATGTTTTTCAAATACTTTAATATTTTATGGCACTTTGTGAGCACAATGTGTTACTGTGTGAGAGTAACAGTGCAAAATAGCGAGATATCATAAAAACTTTGGAGACAACTGCAATATTCAATATTCTTCTCAGGTTTTTTCCCCATGTTATTGTACATCACTAGTATCTGAATCACAAAGCTGCACTCCTTTTATCCACCAGTGCTTGATAAAAGATAGTTAATTCCCACTTATGCCTGCTACTTTTTCACTAAGCCAAAAGAAAATCTTCACCACTGACCCTGACCTATCCCTAACCACAGTCTTGTACACCTCTCTGATGTTCTTTTTCCGTGGTGATCACAGCTGTCAGAAGCACACTGGCTCCATCTGCTGAAACTCCTTCTGCAGAGCTCTACCCAAATAACCAGTGTTATTTAACAAATAAATAACAAATAATAAAGAGATTTATTTGCATCAGCCCGTTGATATCAAGGTGAGTATCAAAAGAAGATAAGATTGCAATGAAAGTTCATTTGTCAAAGCTGACTCAAAAAATATACATAAACAACGTTGTCTCAAAATCTACTTTGTTCAAATGTATTGTCCTTCATAGTAAGAATAAACAGTTTCATTACAAAAATGAATCATTAGTCTTTCCAAGTATTTCCTATTTTTGCTGACCTCCATTTACTTCAACACTCCTAGAATGACTCTGCTTTTTTAATCTGCTTTTAGAAGATTTTCATTAGAAAAATAACCTTTATGTTCTAATAGTTCTAAAGGTAAGAAGATCATGTAGGGGCAGTTAAGGAAAAGTAACCGACAATTTTTTGCCTCCTACCCCCACCAAAAAAAGTGATTTGAAGTACTGTTAGGATGTGAATTTCGCACTGAAATCACTGAAACCTGTATTTTACAGGCTCTATCAAGAAAAATTGGGGGAAAAAGAAAAAACAACCACAAAACAATGAAGACAATAAAGAAAAGTTCAAAGTAAACACAACAGATGAGAGCATTCCTCCCTAGGAAACCTCAGGTTGGTACATAGCCACTAACTCATCTGACACTGAATCCAGTTCAAGAGCTAGAACATCAGAGACAGGGCAAGTATTTTTCTGACTAATAAGTCCTGAGAGTTTGCAGATACGTTAAACAATGATTGTTCCTCCACTATTAAACTTTAAGAGGCCAGACTGAAAAAGAGGATTGATTAAATCCCGAAGTAAGGCTTCTAAGTACCTCTAAATCGCAGCATGAATCAATTGGAAGATACCTTGATCAGGTAAAACAAGACAAGGCTACTAAGATATTGTTTTTACATGCAATTGTTAATGAAACAGACTTTGTGCTAGTCTTTCTACAGAGTTTAACTTTAACAGAAGGCCCCAAGATCTATTTCAGGTGTAGGAAAACTTGGAGTTGTCCAGAACAGGAGGTTACTGGACGACACAAACCAGTCATGGGTGTCCTCTACCCAAGTCCTGGCTGGCTGCTGCTCCCAAGGACAATTAGAAAGATCAAAAAGCTGCAGAACTACTGAGAAAAAAAAAAAAAAAAAAACCAAAACCACACACACACAAATATGACCAACCACAAAGGCAAAGAAAACAGCACGCACACAAAAACCAAATAACAAAGTTCTGTACCACTTCTGAGCAATACACTCTTAACAAACTCTTTTGATGCAGGTTCCCAGAGCTTTACCCTTGCTAAGGATACAGGCAGTGCTTTGTTCCAGCATCATCCACTGGTGCATCTGCAGACTCACAGAGGCTATTAATATTAAACACACCCCACATGCAGCAGGTTGGCTTATTAGCTCCTGCTGTACTTGGGCTTCTAATTATCAACATCCTTGCTCAGTGTCTTTTCTGCTAGCTGTGAGGGTTGTGTCCCATAAGGGGTGATGAGAAACTTTTTCCTGTGCTTGATCTTCTCAACCAAGTGTTAAGTATCAGTTTGTAAGACAAGAAAAAAAAACTTTTTTTTTCTTCTTTTGAAGTGTATTCTAGTGAAATGTTTGCTATTCTATGAAGACAAAGTCTAGAAGAAACCTTTTACAGATACTGACTTCACCATCTCTGGGACTACGTGTATACTTGTCAAACCCCAGCTGTTAATCTGGTGGAAAATCTAGGGCATTGGATTACACAGTTACTTAGCATATTTTACTTAGCCGTTGTGCTAATTCTAATACCAAGAAAGCTGCATCTGAGGTTGTGGTGAAGCTTCTCAATAACCTCTAGGTGTTTCCTTTCATGAACATCTCCTATTTAAGATAGAACACAATTCCACACAGTGGGACAGACAACCTTTTCTGAAAACACAATACAAGTCCCTGGGGCTGCAGTGGAAGGAAGGGGGCAGAAAGAAAAAGGAAATGAATAGGACAAAAAAAAAAAAAGTATCAACTAGATATCAAAAAAAACCCCTCAATATAGTGCTTTAAATATTCTTTCTACAACTAGAGCTTTCTAAGGTTCACATAGGAAGTCCAAAGTCTATCCCATCTTCCACAACTGCAAATGTAACAACAGTCTTACAACATTACTAAAGGGACTGATTTCACCCCAGAAATGGGTTCTGAGCTTCAAGGTATTGCAAACACACAATGAACTTACTCTGCCATAATCCACAGACTGCAAAGGCTGCATTCATCCCACGGCATCACAGACTAGCAAGCTGACTGGCAAGAAAGCAGTTTTATTCCTGTACCACTTATGGGAAGATACAAGCGGGTTTAGCAGCTCCCAGCAACGTAGTCCTTCTCCTGGGGGAATGACCTTCCTTTGACAGACTGTAGGTAGGTACCTAATGAGTTAAACCAGTATTAAGCCTCGGCAGTATCCTAGCTGGGAAGTAACTGGTTGCAGCTGAATATATTTAAGCTCAAAACCTTTTTTAAATAAAACATGTGACACATTCAAAAGAGAAAAGAAAAAAAAAAAATGAAAGAAAAAAAAAGAGGGGAGGGAGAGGGATTAGAGCATTAGGTAGGCTCTGTTAAGGCAGAGGAGTGATTTATTTTGCTTCTTCCTCTGCTTGTTTTCAATCGTGTTCAAGCTATATGTAGGTTACCAGGCTGTAATTGGTTTGTTTGGTCTGCTTATTTAAGTAGAACAAGATTTTATTCAGGTAAAATAAACCTGCCTAAGCAGTATAATCTGCTTGTTCTTTCTGTGTTTTACCTTGAGCTTTCTTTTATGTTTCTTTATTGTTCACATTTATATCCTAGGCCTTACCATGCATTTGTGTGGCCTTTATGTTCTTGAAGATTTTTGTACGATTAGTAGAATTTCTGCAGTGGCAATATTTAAAGACATAGCTTTTTAAGGAAGGACAGGAAGATCTAGTCAGTCTGCCTTTGTCTCCCCAAACTGATTAAAATTATGACTGAGACAAAAAAGTAAGAATTCTACAGGAAATAAAATGATGACTCTTTTCCTAGAATGTTGTTAAAAAACCATTAAAAATGAGTCTATTTTAAGAATTACATTTCCAAGATAGAGGAAAATCTTACTTAGAAGACTACTTGGATCAACACTGAAGTCAAGGCATCAGTTTGGATGGGGTGGGAAATCAGTATCTGGCAAATGCATGTGGAAGGGGGGAAATAAACTTGGAATCAATATAGCTTATGAGCAATCAATGTGCTGTGAATGAGTAACCAAAGCCAAAGATCTTGACGAAAAAATCTATTTCTATCCCAAAGAGAAGTAAGGTTTGTAATAAGGAGTTTAAAATTATGCTAAGAACAACAACAAAAAAGCTAGAAACTTAAGAAAAACGCAGCACAACCAGTCAGGACATGGGAAGTGCGAACATGTTCACAAGTAATCTGGTTTTGTTTCTTTAATATTTCTAATTTTTTCTCATGATAGTATTTTATGCTTCTGTTCCACGCATCATAGAGTGCTTTTGCCCATTAACAATTAGTGAAAGTGTTAAAATATTTATCCATAGTGAACAGAATGGATAAGTAAAACTATGGGGACCACTGCGACAATGGCAAAAAAACTGAATAAATTAACAGGATGAGTGAACTAGTTTAGTGTTTGAGTGAACACTCAAATAAAACATCTAAGCAAGATTTTAGTGCTAAAAGCCAAGTGCAGGCTTCAAAGGATTAAAGGACCTGGTATCATATTCCTAATAAAACAACAACTCCACATAAGCTCCCATATGATGCAGCACTAAAAAGGGCTGGCAGTCACGTGATACTTAAATTAGTAATAGGTGTATGAGAAATTAAATTAAGTTATTTTCAGCTATGCCAAGACTGACACTAATATTATGAAACTGTGTACAGTTTAACTGTCTGCATAGCAAAAAGGTAGCTAGGAAATCTCCAGATGAAAGTCACATAAATGATTTAAAGGCTGGAGAAATTGCCTTGCAGTGAGAGTTTGAGAGCCCAATCTGTTCAGCCCAAGAACAGGGGCTTGAGAGGTGGCTTGATTACTGCTTGCAAGTGCCTTCACAGCAATAAATTATGTATTAAGGGGATATTTCATATAGTAGGGTCACAATAAGAACATATGGACAGAAAGTAATGCCAGATATTTCTGGCATGACATTTTTCCAGCAATGAAGATGATTAATCATTATAGGGAAATCCTAAGGGAAATGGTGGATTTGTAATTGTTTCATGTCTTTGTATCTAGATTAAATGTTTCTCCTGGAGATATACATTTGTTAAACGTAACCTGTTTGGTGTTAACTAGATAAAAGAAAATTATTCATGATCCCGTGGTGTCTATAAATCCTGCAGATCCGTACACCAGGACAAGACCTGTGCAACGTCTCTAAGGCATAGAGGAGAGTTCTTTATGCATTGCAAAAGTAACTGTTTTCTCCCCTGAACCTATTAACCTACGCGGAAGGATGTATATGGCTATGCTCACGCTTCTTCAAGGATATCCCAGAACATCTGGCAATGCTAACAATTCACATATGGTACTAATGTCACATTTTGTGTTAGAGTGAAGCCCCCTTTTCCATTTGTGAGCCTCCAACTCTCCCTGCTTATCATAATAGAACATTTTTTGTAAGTTAATATAGAACAAAGTTTCAGTCTGGAGTTTTAGTAAGCCTTGAACTTCAACAGACAGAGATAGATCATAAAAAATAAAATGTCTTCTTTGCTGGTGACATGAATTTTATACACAGTTAGCAAGTCTCCCTTATAACTTTCATTTTTATGCATATGCACTTTTTGTATGTGTGTTTCTTCTGTTTTGCAGTGGAGCCTTGCCCTAGGATTGCTGCAAACACCAGGAACCGTTCTGTTCCCTTGAGACCTCTGAAATCTGCAGGTGAAGAAGTTAGTGCTACTCATATGCATTTTCAAGTCATCCAAAGCTCCAGTGGAAACTTGTGATGTTGACTGTGTGTTGATAATCAATCTTCAAATGCTGATCTTCACATCTTGTTACCATAGAATAAGGGTTATGAAATTCATTTCCAGTATGGATCCTGGGTTAATGGACAGCATTCTGTAAAACACTCCAGTCACTCAAACGAGAGTTATCTTCACAGTATCTCTGGCAATGCACAAGGCTTACAGAGAAAAGAAATGCTGATGGCTGGACTAAATGTGACATAGCTAACACAAATGAGAACAATCACCTTCCTTCAGACCACCATTGGCAAGAAATTAAACTGCACAGCTTGTCTTAGAGAAAGGTAGGAGAAAACTAGGAGACTGTTTCTCTGACAATAAGAGGAAGAAACTAAATCTTCTACTGTCAGATTTGTTCTTTAGTAGATGCAGTGTTCAACACATTTCTGTCCATGTGAAAGAAATAGAGTGCACAGACTGGCTTACATAGGGCAGACCACCTCTGGTGTCTTCCCTGAACTCTTTAAACAATTAAAAGGATGCTGTGTATGTGGAGTTGGCTGTAGTACAGCTGATTTTGGCAGACATAACGGGAATAAGAGGATCCAGGGAAGAAAATTAAGCAGAATCACCTAGGTGAGAGGTCTAAGGTCCTGAAAAGAGTGATCATAGAGCTGTATAGCTAAAGAAACTGTGTTTTGGAAACGGCTTGCAGGGGCTGGGGTTGGGGGGGTGTCAGATATAAAGCTATGTGCTGCCTAGCAAAAGGAGCAAAAAATCCTGAGTGTGTCATTTTGAAAGGAAAGCATTAGAGTGCACTGGAGATGTAAGACATTGTGAATATACAGAATAGCCTCTTTTTAAAGGCTTGCTAGTATAAAGTGCTGGTGCTCTGGTTCCGTTAACTGAAAAAGACAACTTTTTATTTTTCCTTGCATGCAGAAAACAAGAAAGCAGCTGCCCCAGGGAAAACCAGTGCATTCCTAGTTCTGCTTGCTACAAGCAAAGCTTAGCTGGTTAATTGGGCTTCTGAGGACACGAAACACACCAGTGGGAAATTACACTATGACAATCACATTGCAGGAACACAGCCAGCCCTGCAACATCTGTCTTTTCCCAAATTTTGCCGAAGCCAATTAAATTCCCTCATAACCAGCTGATCCCAATGTGACCACATACTGACTTAGTCAGTGCAAGCTGAGCTTTCTGCGCTGGGGCAAGGCGACTTTCATTTCCACCTCTCTTGCACAAGTTGTGCATGGCAGCCTCAGTCTTGCTCCCATGGGCTTCCTTCATCAAAATGCCATTGCCTTCAGGGTAAGGCTAAAGTGGCCCTCAGAACGTCTTCAGTCTTCCTTTGCATTTTACTGTGTCATCTACATAACCTAATGTACACAGCCAAAACCACCTGGTTCTTCCTGTGTTACAATTATGGTTGTCATATTGATGTCAGTGTCCCCCTGTAAATGCTTTCCCAGTGCTCAGAGCCTGCAAATCCTTATTTCTCATAGAATCATAGAATCATTATGGTTGGAAGAGACCTCAAAGATCATCAAGTCCAACCGTATACCTGATGCCACCATGTCCACTAAACCGTGTCTTGAAGTACCACATCTAAATGTTTTTTGAACACCTCCAGGGACGGTGACTCCACCACCTCCCTGGGGAGCCTGTTCCAATGCCTAACAACTCTAACAGTGAAGAAGTTCTTTCTAATGTCAAGCCTGAAAGCATTCCCTGGCATATGAACTCTCCTACTCATGAGAGCAAGGACTGGACTGACTGACCAGCCTCAGCCCAAACAACACATTTCACTTCAGCTGCCTTTCTAAGATAGCCTTGTAGATTTCTGCCAGTTAGGGTCACTTGCCCTTTGGCTTACCATCTTTTCAAAGGCATGTAAAAATCATTTGCAAAGGTGCTGCCTGTCATTTTATTTCCTAGCAGACAGAGATACTGAGAGCAGAGGGCAAAACATCATTGTGTCATGGTTCTGTTGTCTTTCTGCTTATTGAGAGCAGAGGGCAAAACAACATTGTGTCATGGTTCTGTTGTCTTTCTGCTCCGGTGCATCAATCAATTAAGACCACACAGTAAAGAAACTCTCATAGTACAGTAATTTTCATGAAAGTCATAGTCATACATTGGTGAGGCTGTTGTCAGAAATGTAAGTGAATTACTGCCTGGCAAGGGATGAAACTGTTAAATGCAAAACGTCCTCCAAGTCATCCCTAAGGATCAGCAGGTTTTACACTCAACAGCTTTTCTTTACTTAACAGTGTTTCAGTGGGAATTATAGGAGCCCAGTATGCCTCACAGTACTTTTTATCTCACATTGGAAGTGCTGTGCCCAGTCAGTGCGGGGTTAGGGGCTGAAGGAAGGAAAGAAAAGGAACATCAGAAACAACATTTTTTTTGAAATTAGGAACTGAAACAGCTTGTTTCCTCCATATAATGCATCCTAAAATCTTTGTATACCCCAAGCTGAAAAATTACTAGTAAAACATTTATCTGATATGAATTTGTCATCATTGCCAAATGAAAACTGTGGTAGCAGGATTTGTTGTTACAGGGGAAAAATACAAATTACTTTGATTTTTTTTTTATTCCATATAAGCATATTTTATTTTACCTTTTCATCTGCAGTTCATAACATCATCAGTGATCAATACATTTTCATGCTTTCTCTGAATGACAAGAATTTTTTTTTATATAGCAACAGCTCTACCTTGATAACTTCCTACATGACCTCATCACCATCTTTATATCTGCCACCTCTTGCCAGAATGCAGAAATTCCCTGTAAAGATGATGTTTTAGTTTGGTTCTGTTTCAGAGCTAAGTCTGGAGGGAAAATAATCTCTGTCTTACTAAATCATTATCAGTCTTGTTTATTGAACTCGGAGAGGTGCTGGAAGACCTCAGAAAAATGATAAGCTCATATAAAAAGAATGTTCTTTGTAAATATTCTTGTTATTTATTGCATTTTCCCCAATAAATATATTTCACAGAAAGCATGAGATGATTCAGTGTCCTAAAAAGCATACACTCTAAACATGAACATGATGAACAGTCGATGATGCATATCAAAGCATGAAAGGGAAGGCTTAAAGAGGCCCATACGGTTGCTCATGTTGTAAATATTATTGTTTATATATGTGTGTATACATATAAGTGCTATATTAACAGTATATACATTATGCATATGTATACATATTTGTGTATAGTTAACATGCCCATGACCTACTTAAGATATTCTGAGGCATGATTTCATTTCAGAAGAGATTATCTATATATACAGTCATCCAAATAGTATGGATCCACTCACTTTTTCAAACCTGTTTATATTGTCCAAATAATCATGAGCATTTTTAAAACTTATTTTAATGTATTTTTGCTAGCTTAAATGCAGTAGTATTTGCATGGGTCAGAAAAGAAAACACCACAGCAACAATTTATTTGTTTGTTCCTCTAGGTCAGAAAAGACTGACTCACTGAAGATTATTTCTTTGAAGAAGATTCATTTAACTTTTTGTTTAGAGACATTAGAGCAAAATAAGTGGCTCCTTTTTTGTGTTAGTTCATTATTTGTCCCTTTAATCTCAGCCTGGGATGACTCTCTTTCTGTGTAATCGCTTGTGAATGAAGGTCCTTAGCTTCTGCTGATGCTCACCAGACATCTCCTTGTCCACTAGTAGTGTGGTTTGGATTGTCTCTGTGCAATGTATTTCCTATGAAAAAGAGCAGCCCTTTTCCACAGGCAGCTAATTATCCTCAGGACAGCATAAACCCACTGTTTCAGAGCTGGAGGCTTTGTCCTTCACTTTTAACTTTACATTGTCCTGAAGATTTTGGGAACTATAATGATTCTGTTTCTTATTCAAACAGAAATTGTTTCTCTCATATTACTGTGCCTTTTTCTTGTGATTCATTTTTGATCAAAGCGACACAAGCTTTCTGAGCAACAGAATAGGGAAACTGGGAATTGTGCTGCTAGCGGAGAAAGCAGCAGGCAAGTAAACAGATCTTTGCCTCTTACATCGCGGTACACAGCATTAGCTGTGAGCCCTCAGGAAGCAAGAGCAGCTCTGGGAAAAGCAGTGACACTTTTGCCATCATGATAAAAGAGAGCTTGAGGCTGAGCTTGCAGAGCTGCATTGCCTGGGACGGAAACAACTGGGACTGCTGAAAATACTCCCAAACAACCAGCAAGTTCAGCCAGCTTCTTGGGGTTTTTTTGTTCTTGTGCATTTTTTTATTATCAGAAAAGGCAACAATATGACAAAAGTGTATTGTAACACTGTGTAATGACATGTCCATGGTATCACTGGTTGTCTCAGTGTGACTACAAATTTTGCCCAACGTGTGAACAATGCAGTCATTAAGGAGCTTCCTAACTGTTTTGAATTACTTCTGGTACCTTGTAAAACTGCTGATGATAAAATGCTTTCAGGACAAAAGTTCACTGATAATACACAGCATATTCCACACAGAAGTCTATCTACTCTGCTGGGTTCTCATTTACATTTAGCAAGAACATTTTCCTCTGCTGCACTCCAGATGCTGTTTCCATCATTTTCATCAAAGTTGTGGTATCACTGCTTTCTAGAATGTCATTGGCAATATTTCTTCTAATCCCTGCAGTTCATTGCCAATATTACAAACAGTGTATTTCATACTTCCAGAAATGGCTGTCATCATGATGTGAAAGTTCAGAGCACGAACCATACAGAGCACGTTTTGACTGTATTTCCACCTACACGTGACTGTGCTTTCTCAGGGAGGAACACCAGACATGCGGCACTTGTAAGGAGCAGCCCAGATCTAAAGGAGGCATTAAGCTCCATCCTACCAAAGGCAAGTTCTTTCCTGTCTTTTGTCCACCTTACTCATGATTTAGCACAGTGGTAAGAAAGCAAAAGAAAGCACTTCAACTCTCTTACACCCTCACTTTGAATCTCTTCTAGGAGGTGCTTCAAGGGGTCCTTCAAGAGGTGCTCAAGCTAAAGGCACTCAGCAGCTCTGCTGTCAAACAAGACTAAAGAAATGACAAGGCAATAGCAGCCTCAGCTTTGGGTGTTTGGAGTTTCTTAAGTATTTTTTTTATTTTTCACTTTTTTCAAGCCTGTTAACTTATGTGGTATATTCTAAATGATCATTTTAATTCCAAAATTAAATCTGATCTTTTGGAATTAGTGGCAGAATATATATACTCTCCTTTTTCCCATGAGCAACCCATCTCTTTTATTGTCCTACTAGTAAAATCCTATCTGTTAGTTTATTATTATTCCTCAGTTCAAGATGGGAAGTAGACTTTACTTTGAAAACCTGGTTGTTTCACAGTTTTCCAAGGATTTATCAATAGACAAATTATTTATCTTCACTCCTTAATTCGTATCATCTTATCTCTGAGGATGAACTATCCAAATCCCCAATATATTCTAAAACAATCTTGTTGACTTCCACGTCTATAATAAACGTGTGCCAAAGTTGTCAAGGTACCTTCCAAAATGAGACCAGTGGGGTTTTTTTTGACAGTCAAATTTTTATTCACTTTCCACAGAGATCGTGAGTTGCTGAGATAATGGTTCCAAAGTGTATCATATTACAGAGGTTACATAGTTCCCTTGCGTCAAATTTCAGATTGATGTACTGGGTAACCTAATAGGCCAGGGCCTGTTGTCAGTGCAGATACTATGGTCACATGTGACATTAGGTGTGAAAGATCAAAGCAGAAAGGATTTTCTTTCATGAAAAATATATAGATTAAAGGCCAAGTGATGCTAAGGAATATTTACGCAGCTTTGGCATCTGAGCTATTACACTTGGTCACCAGAAACCCTCACAAAAGGGGTTTCTTCCACCACATCATTAAAATTCAGCCAATTCATCTAACTGATCTCTTGTGATATATGATACGCACTTAAGTCATGAGCTTAGAGCAGCTTAAATTAGAGTGAGTAAACCCCTGCAGTAAGAGTGGTACACTAATAACCAGCATCTACTTTTCAACAGGAGTTTAAAATCCAATGGAAATCAACATCTCTTTCAAAACAGGAATGGTTTTGCTGCCTGTTCAGTCCTGCTCATCATAGTTCTCGTTTATGACAATCTCCATCTTATTTACATCATTTACGTAAATATATCATTAAGCAAGATTAAAGAGAAGCAATGACATCTCTTGGCTGATCTTTGTTTCTCAAAAGTATCTCTACTTTCCCTGGAATTAAATAACACTTCTAGCCCTCTGTTTCTAATACCAATTACTTAGGATTGCTCTAAAAGTCCTTCAACATCCCTTTTGCTGTGCCACAGTTTCTGTTGCATTCAGTCAGGAAGACATACTCTCTTTTCATGACTACTACAGGCAGTCTATCACTTTCCAAAAATGTTTTTCAGGATTCCATGACCTTTCCCGATGAAGTAAAAATAGAACCACAAATGACTACATCCAGATCAAATAACTTTGAACATATTTAGGCAATATTTGTGCTCTAGTCTCTGTCTTATCTACAGGTATTACTGTGTACAAATGCTTTCTTTTTTAAAAAAAAATCAGTGCTGCCAAAAATCTATCCTAAAAACGCATTTACTAGTTCAATTGCTATAGAGGATCTCCTTCAGTAATAAAAAGAAGAGTTTTTAGCAGAAGGTACAGTGCTAAAAATCCTAAATTTGCTAGAAGTTCCATAAAAGGTCACATGGCATACGTAAAAGAAACTACAGTATTATGTATCATTATTTTTTCCTGTTACAGGTCTCACAGTCTCACTGTCATCTACTTTGGTTTGCCTAGCAGACTACTTCTGGGTTAGGGCTATTTAGCTCAGTCCTTTTGCTCCCTCTTTTGCATAAATAAAATCTATGCATAAATTATGTTATATTAAGAAGAAAGCACATGCCTTTTAGTGTAGCTGTTATGGATTTCTTTGTACTGGATGGTGATCTGTTCCAATATCATAAGACAGAAAAAAAAAAAAACAAAAAACAGGAACATAATAATTTCACAGCAAGGACATTCACAGTTAATGCTAGAGTGCAAGTCATTGTTTCCTTATTATAGGCAACACGAGAACACAGTGTCATCAGAGATTTATCTGACTTCTTTAGTGAAATTACACATCAGCACTCTTTAAATAACATTTTTGGGATTGCTTTTAGTTTCAATGTGCATTTAATATGACCATTGGCTTTGGATTGAGACAGCAATTTCCATTTGCTATAAGGCTGTGATAGATTTAATCAGGTTAATTTTCCCTGCTATTAAAAAAAAAAAAAAAATCAATTAATTCCAAAAGGAAAGAAAAAATTCCTCTTCACTTACACTTGGAGACTGTGATTCCAGCAATGCTTTGTACCAAAATACCTTTTCACTATTCAAATCATTATGAATGTAACTGTTACATAATATAACTTTTATACAGGACACACAAATTTTGCTTATTTAATTATCTTAGCTGAATTACTGACACAGTAGAAATTAGAGACCAATCAAGGATACCTAAAAGGAACTGGTCAAAAGCCAACGGATAAGGTTTAGTTTTCATCATGTATTTCAGAGGGACACTGTTCAGAGTACCAAGATGAGCACCTGTCTTCCAGAACACAAAAATGTCCAGCAAACAACAAATTAGAGGTGATCTCAAATTTGCATGTAATTCCCTATCCAAGGAGTAATCAATCTGTGTGAAGTTATTCTGCCCTGGCTCAGACCAGAGAGGTAGCTGTTTCTTTTTATTTTCTTTCAATAAAGGAAGACCCAGATCTCTGTGAACAACTCAAGGTTCTTTGGTATAAAAGAAAGAAAAGGACTGAAGAATTTCCACAACAGAAAGAAAATCTGAGAAGTCAGCAGACACAGTAAAATGTAGCAAGGAGCCTTCCAGGGCTGTAGAGAGGAAGATGTGAGGTCTATGTAGGACACTCTTAGGCGGTGCCTCTGAGAACACACTGGAAGAGAAAACAGTTTGCACACTCCCATTGTCCTTGAGATGAGATAAGTATGGGCAAAAGACAAGAAAAGCAGTGAAGAGTCTGTCCTTTGTGCAGTGACTGAAAGGCTATAAAGCATCCAGCTAAATATATAGGAAATGTTTGAAACAGCATAATTTTGGGACAAGAATCTATTGTTTCTTTCAAATTTGCTTTGGATGTAGCAAAAAACTAAAGTTAAATGCTCAATGCCAACATATGCATTCGTGGAGGGATTTTTATTTGTGGTTACTTTAAAGATATCTGAAAGATAACTGAATACACAGCTTCTGCTTGCTATGGGCAAGCACCGTTTCCTGTTAAGATTTTACTTAACATGTTAAATTTCACTAATTTAAGTGCTGAATTGGTGTAATCTTTCTCATATGTAAGAATTGGCATTTACTAAGTGGAGTGTTATTGGACAGCACTGGAGGTGAGTAATGGGACCTTGTGAGAATTGTCCTACAACCTCCGTGAATGCATATGGTCCAGGATAAATCACCCTGACTGTGCTTGCTTGTGTTCAAGCACTGCAAGAATACAAGTTTCCAGTTTACCTCATTGTTTTTGAGACAAAAAGCGAAGCTAATCATTTCAATTGCAATGGAGGATGAGTTGTGTCCTGATCCTCAAGAAAAATCTGTAAAACACCTTACAAAGACAAACTTGTAGTTTAAAATTCATAATTCTACTGGACACCGAAACTATCAAGTCAAAAGCGGTACTGTTTTTATGGCACATTATATTATCCTTTGTTCCTATCTGTCTGTGTCCATAGCAGCCTATGTGCTGCTTGTCTCTCTCTTGCCCCTGAGGGATAACAGCCTTTATCATCTCACCCTTTCCTATTCCCACTCCTTTACCTCCTGATACTGCCTCCACTCCTTAGAAACCAGATACTCCTGGTCTAACTGGTCTAACTGATGCATATCTAAATAAACCTGAATCAATTGGTTTCAACTCATGTTTAGCTCTCAAAACAATTGCTTTTGTTTTCAGACCTAAAGATGGAGCTGTGTGTTGAAAACCTGCCCTTTTTTATGAGATATAGGTTATATAAAAAATGCAAGCTCTCCCTCCAGGTTTCTGTTGGCTATATCTTTAGACCATACAGCAGAATATGTGTTCATTCCACTGAGGCTATACTAACAAGAAGCATGTGTCAGGCATATGACAAACCACATCTTAGAGGACAATCTCCACCCTTGCATGGTGTCAGACTTTCAGACCACTATCAGGACAGTGCTTGCGTCTGATGTTGAGGGCAGCTTTAGAGAGATTCCCAGAAGTCAAGCTGGATGTGCTTGTAATGTTCTACCACGTGCATCTTCGCTGAAGTGATGGTGAGGAGGCACTCAGCATCTTTCAATAAGTAAATCAGTCATTAAAAATCAGCAGTCCCTGTACAGCTGTTTACATAGGAGGACAAAAGAATAGGAAAATCTGAGTTTTATCCAGTGCTCTGCTGGGATCTGGGGTCTGAAAGTAGAGGAATTTTCCCAGAAGCAAAAGGAGTTTTCAAATTCAGGTGGTATTTCTGGGTTATAGTATCTAAAATTGTTGGAGCAGAAGTCAGAGAAGAACATAGCTGTTATTTGAATAAAATTAAAGATAGATAGATAGATGGATAGATATATACACACACCTCTACAAGGTATGAATACTAGATTATATTTTATACTATATGACCTAAGTTAATGTAATTAATTTATCTGCACTCACTACAGTATTGATTGTTTAGGTATTAGAATATCTTAAACAAGTTCACCCTAGCTTTTTTATTTCATGCTGAACTATACTGACAGAGTAGACTTCTCTCTCCAGCATATAATGTCATTACTAGACATCTGTTAATTACTAAATATAAACACTGCCACTGATTAAATATATATTTTGTATAGACAGCTATGTTCTTCTGCACAGTTTTTTTCTGAAATGAAGAAGTTGTTATCGAGAAAATGTAACTGAAGACATCCAGTCTCTCATTCTAATCAGAATGCTTAAGATAGCTTTTAAATTTCATTTGTGTTTTTAGGTATGAACAGAAATGTTTGTATCTTATTTGAAATACTTTGTATTAGCTGTTGGTCTATACACACTTCCCAGTAAGAATTTCTAAGCTTAAAACAGATCATATAAAGTAAAATGTTAAAAGAAAAAGTTACTTCAAAATTGTAACAAAAAAATTGTGGTAATCATGTTTGGGTTGAGTAAAATGACAGGTAGTTAAGTTTATTTTGTGAAACAGAAGCATTATCTAAGATCTGACATGTTTTCCTAGTTATGGCACAGATTTTCACCAATTCACGGGGGCACGTTAGGAGTGGTAGCAATAGGTGCTGCAGCATCCAAGATGCTCACTCACTGTGTCATCCCGTAAGCGGGCTGGAGAAGGTATGGTTGTACATGGGGCATAACGCGATATACAAAGCTTCTGCTGAAGCGCTGCGGTCTTTCACCACGTCTCATGCAGGACTGAAAGTGCTAATGAAGAATGTGAACTAATCTGGTCTGGTAAAGTCTAGAGCAAGTTGTAAGTATTGTGCCAGGAAAGCGTTCTTCCAAACACCCGCCTCTGATAAGTTTGCAATAAAAATAAGAATGCCACATGGCAGCATGAGATTAGCAAAGCAAATTACTGAGGATGATGGGACAAGAGTTTGCATTATTTTCTTTATTATTCCAAGTTTTGGGTTTAGCTGTGTGGGTTTTCAGCCAATAACTGATGTCACTTGTGGTAAATAGTGCTTCTGTTTTTTCATAATCTCCCTTCAAATGAAAGAAAACATTCTGAACAGATTGCATGTATCAAGATCTAGAACAAGAATGCAGAAGAGTAGGAAAGTAAAATGTAGTTAGTCAATAATCTTAATTTGGTTGATTTCATTTAATAGCAAAAGACATAAATTATTTCATCCATGAAGGGTGGTTGTTATTTTTCCTTCAATCAGACAAAGTATCCAGCTAATGCATGTGTCATCATTAAGTTCTTTCTCTTGCAATTAAGGTAACAGTGGTCCTTCATGGATAAGACATTTTCCAGTATTTGGTCAATAGAAATAGCACTTTAAAATTCTTATAACTCTGTGAGAAATTAAAAAGTATTTGCAGCCAGTTTCGATTGCAGCTTACAGGAGAAAAATATGTCACTAAGTACAAATGCTCAAAACTGCAAATTTTTCCAAAAACTTGTGATGACCTCTCTTATTATGAAACATAAATCCTTGCTTATGCAGACATGATATGATCTTTTTGAGCTATCATGTAAAAAAACACTCAGAATGTGAGGACTGCTGAAAATATTAATAGTTTTTAGTGTCAGAAAATCAAATAGTGATAAAGATAAAAAAAGTTACCAAATTTGCTACCAGCAAATCACTATTGACATCTATCTCTAATGAACAGTGATGACATGGTAAATTTGCTGGTCAGTGTTAGGTAGTAAATTTACAATAGAAAGCTCAAATTTTCCATTTACTTTAAAACATATTTGATTTTTATACACAATCAGATTTAAAAAGTTAAAACAGACATGTTATATCTATGTTTATCAATTTATTTCTAGGTATGTAACAGCATCAACTGAGGAAGGAAAGAAGGAAAATCAGAAATTGCCAATTTTTGAGATATAAAGCTTTTGGAAAAACTTTATACTTAAAAAAAGGGGGGGAAATACTTCAAAGACCTTTTTTTAGGGGGAGAAGACTAAGTGTATTCTAGTTTCTGCCTGATAACATCTACATGAATTTGGGCATCGGCAAAGATTGGTTTTGTCTGGAGATTCAAATTAATTTTCTCTCCCTTAGTGCCTCTGAGGTAAGGAGAGATGTTAAAAAGGAATGTTAAATCTGACTTACTATTCAGAATTGCCGTGCTGATCTTCGCTGTTCATGAAATACTTTCAGATTCACAGCCAAGGAGTTCTTTATCAGTTTGTAATTATTACTGTTATTATCAATATGAAATACCATGTTGGGAAAAAAATGCTTTAGGGATTTAGTAAAACTATTGAAGATAAAGCTCACTATGAAGTTAAGCCAAAAAAAAAATAAATATATTGACTACTTTGGCTTTATGCCATTTCTCTGCGGGTGTACATTGGATGAAGACAGTTGGTTACAGTAGGTTCATAGACCCACTCAAGGTGGCTGTCAGGGGGAGTGGAGGACAAAGGCTGACACCAGCTGAGGATTTAGGAGGGCAGGGTGAAATAAACTACCTCTATTAAGCAGGGTGGATAAACTGTTTGCTGGAAAGAAGATGAAATGAGTGAATCTGGGATCAAATTCTAAAACCAAATTATGGTATAGCAAGGTTTTCTAGACCATAAGTTATAGTACAGCAAATACAGGTGGTAGGAAATCTCCAAGACAGGACAATAGGATTTGTGGCTAGGCCCTGAGGCTATAAATCCTACAATAAGTAGATATACCAAGTTGGCTGAAGGTAAGTGTAAAGTACGGCATGACATATTTGGCATTACTGAGCATTAGATGGCCTATAAGAAGTATAGGCTGCAATAGGAAAGACTTATTGTCATCATAGACCTGGCAAGGGAGTGGAGAATAAATGCGGAAAAAATATTATAGGGTTTTTCAAACCATATTGCTCATGACGTATGTCCTGGAAGATCAGATATGGTGGCTATAAGAAGGGGAGAGGATTTTATTGTTAACTTTTCTTTGATACAGGATGTGAACATTTGGTTGAGAATGCAAGAAAAGACTGACAAATTCAGGATCATTATGTCCCAAACTGGTAAAAGAATGTGTGACATGGAAAAAGGCAGCGCAGCACCAGTTGTCTCAGTTCTGTTTAATATCATCATTGATGATTTGGACGAGGGGAT
>NW_009635108.1:0-7839 GCF_000690535.1 Cariama cristata
CCTCAGGCGGGTTTTCCTGCACGGCTCTTCCCTACTTGAGCGAGAACCCAAGCGGTTCCGTTATAATTGTAATTAAAAACGTGCATAATTTTGCACGGAAGCTTTTTGAGTCTTACAGCTTTGATTAAAGAGACTAAATCTGGAGTATCTCTACTGCGTGGGGTTTTGTTGTGTATGCGTGTGCATTGTTAAACTGCTCTTTGCTCTGATGGCTGAACTGCAGTGGTGTTTTGGTTAAAGTGAGTGAAGAAAGGGGCAGGATTGAATATAATGGAGAACTTGGAGGTGGTTTCAAGGTATGTTTAGTGAGACTATCTTTACTGACATAAAACGTGTGAAGACCTCTTCTAAGAGAGACTTCTACCAATTAAAATAACTAGCTGCAGTGATCTTTCCTTTGTTTAGACAGAAATGTCATACCTTCTTTCTTTGAAAGCAGCTTAGGCTGGTTGAAGTTCTTCTAAAATTTCCTAAACCTCAAATTCAAAAAATAATTAACACAGCTTTTTTAAAAATTATTTTCTATCTGAAAATTGTTTATTTTAACTAATTTATGGTTTTTATTTTAGGCTTCAGTCAGGTACACGACAGTATAGAATTCTGCCTATTTAGTGTAAAACATTAGCGTTTTGAAACTTTTAGGTTGGAGAACCTTCAGATCAAGAATTTCTTAGATATTTGTGATGCTATCATGATTAGGTTGTATCTTGGCTGAAGTATCTTGATGGCTTAAGAATGTTGTGCTTTCAAGGTAATACTGTATTTATAGCTTTGCCTGTATGAAGTGTTGGTCAAATAATGTCAGGCTTGAAAACAAGAGGACTCCTTATTTTTTCTTTTTTTCATTTTCTTCCCTCCCCACCAGCAATGGAACCTAAAATCTGTATACTGACAGGAGAGGAGTCATACCATTCCACACACTTCTAACGAGTACCAGAATACATCAAGTACCATCTCTTAAAAATGTCATTGGCATGTGCTGGTAAAAAGGTGTCTTATGCCTGCTCTTTCTATCGTCCTCTTCCAAGCAGCCCATTCAGCAGCAGGTTCTACACTTGAGCTTTCCAGGCTGGGTCAGTGCAATTAGCTTTATGGTATGCATGTGCCTTACCCAGTATGTGTTGGTTGTAGCTTTGTAGCGTGGGCTGCAATTGCATCAGGTCACCTTTCCGTTCCTCTTCAATAGGGGCCATGCTCCTGTGCTTCAGAAATACAGGGCAACGCTGATAACTCGCACCCAGTCCTAACTTCTGAAATGGCTGGAAAAAGTTGTGTGTTACATTCAGCAGAGTATATTTTATGTAGTCTGCTGTAGACTGTGGTTCCCAGCTTTCAGATTCCTAAGTCTGATACGAAGCCCAAGTAGAAACACCGAGTCGGCCACTGTCCAGCACAGGATGAGACCAGTCAGGGTGTTCCTGTGTCACAGCTGCAGAAGCGGGAGAGCACTGCACAGACGAACTCTTTTCATTTGCAGTCCTGATGTTGCTGGAGCTGGTCGTAGTGGTAGCATAAGAGACAGCAGTCCTGGGATGGGATTGGGCTGGGGAGTTAGACCTGGTGATAAATGAAACATTAACATGTCCTACTTAGGAGAACAAGCTATAAAAGTTGGGAAATGTTTCTTCTCAGTAATCTAGAAAGCCTTTCATACTGCACTGCAATTATACTAAAACATCAGGCTCCAGTGCAAATTGTGACATTCCCCAGTGGAAACGGGTAACCGTAACTCTGCTCTTTAATGACATGGTGATAACCCTTTCCATAGGAGTTGGTTCTAGCCCATCAGTAGTTCTTGTAGAAACTGCAGCAGTATAAAAATGCTTGGAAGTGTTCTATTATTTGTAAGTGATACAGAGGAGAGAAATAACAAAGTTGAGTTAAATAATGTTGACAGGTGAGTGTAAGGCTGTGTATGTGTCTTTAGTATGATGATCAGTTTCCTGTCTTCACTTAAGCTGCATTTTTATATCACTCTCCATGTACTTGATGTAGAGTCATTCAACAGCCAAATAGCCTTACATTTGCATTAATCTTTATTTTATCCAGCTTTCTCAGTTAATTAAAAAAGGACTTCTAACTTGTTTTGTACCTGAGTTACAAGGGTGTAACAGTAACTCTGCAGCTAACTGGAGTCCTGCATCTGAAATGGCGTAACCCTGTACCATGAGACAGGTGAGAGGCCAGCTGGGTGGGAAGCAGATTTGCAGGAAAGGAGCTGAGAGTCCTCAGACAAGTTGAACATGAGTCAGCAGTTCTTGCAGCAAAGGCGACCAACAGCATCCAGGAGTGTAGCCAGCAGATCAAGGGACATGCTTCTTCCTCTCTTCTCAGCACTGCTGAGATGCATCCAGAGTACTGTGTCAGGTTCTGAGCTCCCCAGGACAGAAGAGACTTGGACATGCTGGAGTGAAGGCTTGTGAAAACAGTTTAGGGAGCTGGAGCACAGGAGGCTGAGAGCGCTAGGTTTGCTCTGCTGTAAGAAGAGAAGAATCAGGGGTGATCGTAGTGGTGTCTATGTCTACTTAATGGGAGGATGTAGAGAAGACAGAGTCGGATCCTTGTCAGAGGTGCACAGTGAAGGGTGAGGGAGGCAGTGGACAGAAGCAGAAACACAGGAAAATCTGAATAGAAACACTTGACTGGGCAGATTTCTGAGCAGCCTGATTTAGTTGGTAGTGCTTTGAGCAGGGCATTTTACTTGTTAGTTCTGGAGACCATTTATAACCTTAATTATTCTATGACTGTAATAAGAACCTTGCTAGTAATTTATTTCATGAGCAACCCTGTTGGAAGAAAGAAAGAGACAGGTGAAATGATTTTGAAAACTAATTCCTAAATCCAGAGTGTAAGGCTAAGCTAAATTATAAGAGAAGTATTACATGAACGTATCTGAATATAGGCTATTTATTTCTATGTCAGTGAAGCAAAATACAGGAGATTGTAGCAATCAACTCTACTTAAAGTTTAATGGCATATATAATATACACACACACTTGGGCAAAGGTTAATGGTGGCTAGGGAAAAATGTAAATTTATGGATATAAATACATTTAATAGTAAGTGTCAAATGGCAGTTCTTCTGAACCTTTCTTTTCCAGGCTTGATTAGCAGTGTAGGATCTTTCAAAGCATTATCAATCTATTTTTGAAAGAAAGAGATACTATTGTTTTACCTCTCCAAAGGTGTTTCCTTAGTACATTTGCTAATACTTTTGGGTTTTTTTAGAGAAAATAAGTTCAGGAATGGCTATGTTGCTTCATAGTCATTATTAGCTTTTTTTAATATGGAATTTCTTACGTTTGGTGCTAGCTTTTGTCATACATCTGTTAAAGAGGCTGCAGGTTTAATCAGTAAAGGTGATCACATTGATTTCACAGGACATGTGTCTGCTTTTCAGTTAAGCTTGGTGCAGGAGGCCCTGAGTTGCCACTTGTCTGGCTGTAGCAGCAACATGCTGAGTCCAAGCTAATAAGCCTTGCCTCTCAGCAAGAAAAGGAGTCCATCTTGAGAAACGCAAGGATTCAGACTACTTACTTTGTTTAGGAGAAAGGCAAGAGATAATTTGGTGGAAAGTTGGGGTTTGTGAAAAAAAACAAGGTAGAGACTAAAAGGTACAATTCCATCGTACGGTGAAGTTAAATACTATTGAAAGAAATGGTTGAAATGATATGTAATCTTGTACCAAAATCCTTTTAACTAACTCCACTGAGATTCACACACTCAGATTTTGTCTAGGTTTAATTTGATCACAGTGGTGTTTTGGTGTTTTGTTTTTTTTTCTAGTTTTTAGTATTTCAGTTTTTCAAAAGTGGCATTGATTACCAATCTAACCATAAGTTATAAATTCCAGTATAAAACTAGGTGAATGGTGTAAATGCATTATAAATCTTAAGGTTTTATATCAACTTCAGCAAAAAGAAGCAATTCAAACTTGAAATTTTTATAGAAGAAATTAAAAAAACTAGTTTCATAACTGTCAGAAAATCCATTTCAGTAAAATGACCGGGAATTTGAGATTTGTACATTGTAACTGTGGTTCTGAACAAGTTTTAGATACTACAAATGTTTTGGATAAAACCAGTGCAACTTCTGAAATGTTTTGCAATGTACTTAGTTCAGTATGTGATGCAGATGGAAATAATTCTGGGAATTCTTATATCAACATTGGGTTGAACTCCCATTATGTTAGTTTCTATATATACAAAATATAGCCACTGAGATCCCCCAGAACTGAGCAGATGATGCAATACTGTGCTGTATTGTATTAAATGTTGGGTTTTTTTCTTACAGGGTAAAATTCTCTACAAAGTACGGTGGAAAGGATATACCTCTGATGATGATACCTGGGAACCAGAGGTTCATTTGGAAGACTGCAAAGAAGTGCTGCTTGAATTCAGGAAAAAAATTGTGGACAATAAGCCTAAACCTGTTAAAAAAGATATACAGGTGTGTTTCACCTGCCAGTATCTTACACTGAAGATACAGTCCCTATCTAGGCTCTGCTAATGGGGGAAGGGAGGAGGGAAGACATTTGGGATATGGAATTAAGATGGCTTTGGTCTAAAAGTGTTTTGTTTCATGTGAAACTGAGTATTGTTGCTGCTCTCTGGTTAGGGATTTTTTTGAGAACTGTCAAGTTTGCATCTAGAGTCTAAATCCATCTAAGCTTTATTTCAGTTTTTAATGGGACTATATGAATGATGTATGGTCATTTTCGTTTGTTTTTGACAATGTAAACAACCTCCTTTTCCTACCCACATATATATTGTCATGTCAGTGAAGCTGGGCACTGCTCAATTCACTTTCCTGCTTTATATAGCAGATTGATGAATTTTTGCATCTCAACCATTAAATTTGGTGAGATAGAAATACAGAAAAACTAATTGCAATAAGGCAGCGTATGGCTTTTTCTTTTCTTTTTTAGCTTCTCAGTTTGAAAATGAATCGTAAGTATCTTTTTTGAAAACTGGTACCCTACTTTGGGGAAACCTATAGGTAAATTTTACAGAATCAGGTTAACTGGTTTTGATGTAAAATAGTTGAGATTTACTTCTGTTCTGGAATCTGTTTGTTGACTGTCTGATTGGTTTACTTGGCTTGTTTATGCATTGATTCTCATCCAAGCAGTTAGTAATGTGATTTAGGTAAGTGAGCTAGAATTGTGTTTACAAATTTTATGATTTATTTGCAGCGATAAAAAGATCAAAGTGTTTAAATATTTACTTTTCCCAAGCACCAGCACTACCATTTTTGCATAGTTTACACCAAATTGATACAGTTTAATGGAGAAAGAAATCTTTTGTGTTTTTCCCTGCCTTTTAGAAACTGTCTCTAAATGATGATGTATTTGAAGCAGAATCTGACAGTGACTGGCAAAGTGAAACAAAAGATGATGTTTCACCAAAGAAGAAAAAGAAGTCGTCAAAAGACGGAGAGGATAGAAGTGCAGGTGATCTGAGGAAGAAGAAGTCTAAGTCTGCAAAACTAAAAGAAAAACCCAGAACAGAATGTGAAAATTCCTCAGATACTTTGGTTTTAGATTCAAAACCAAAAAAAAGGAGTTCTGAAACCAAGGAGGATTCAAAGGACCCAAAGAAGCAAAGGAAGGAAGATGCTAAAGAAATCAGGAAAAAGAAGGGAGAAGTTAAAGATTTAAAAATAAAATCTAAAGAAGATTCTAAAGAAAATAAAAAGTCACGGAAGGAGAAGCATGGAGATGTTCAGTTTGACTCAGAATCAAGTACTCTAGATGATGTATTTTCTCAAGGAACTTATAATGAAAATTCAGACTTAAAATCTGAAAATAAAGACGAGAAGCAAAAGGTAATAAGTGGAGAAGAGAAATTGGAACAAGAAATTGCTGAAAAAGATTCCATTGCTGATAGGCATCTTGATGGATCAGCAAGTAATGAAGATGATAGTATTGATGTTAAGGTTAAAAGAAAGAAGAAGAAAATTCAGAAAGCTGAAGATTATAAAGAAGAAGGTAGAAAAGCAGAAACTCAAGATACCTATTTTGAGAAGAAGAACATGCATAAAAAGCAAAAAGGTCAAGAAAAAGTAAAAATGGTACTGGGAGAGTTGGAGAAAGTGTCACCTGCTCCTTCACCAGTGCAGAAGGCTTTGAAATTGAGCACTGATGACAAAGGGCGCAAGTCCACTGATTCAACTGGGGAGGTAAGCAATGTGAAGGCATTGGGGTAGGGGCAGGGGATTAAATCAAACATCTTTGAGGTACAGGTGTCTCAAAAGGCTACTGTTCGTGATGGCAAAGAGAAAAGTACAGGTTGGAAAGGTAATGAGCTTGATGAAGCTAAAGAAAGGCCCACTGTACAATGTATAGGAGAGACTGAAAAAATTCTGGATTCTGAACACTATAAAGGAGGGAACACTTTAGGAAGAAGGGTGTCTTTAAATGTCAAAGTGTGCATTTCTCCTTTTTATTATATGTACTTAGAACAGTTTACTGTTCCTCCAAAGCATACTGTCATTTTTAGCATTGTTCACCCCACCTTCAACAGTTGCCTCTGATTTATTTTTTTTTCTACTTGTGTAGTAAGACAGTCAGTCCTGACTGCACAGTGAAGTGCAATTTTGAGCTAAAAGACATACTTGAACTCTTTCAAAAGCCAGCCACTCCATTATACCTTACATGCATTAGCACCTACCTGAGAATTGGAATGCTAAAATCTTTTCTAAACCCAAGTCTTCTGCATAATTGGGCAGGTGGCTTGACTTGTTGGAATTCCTGGGGTGCTTATAGAAAATGCTTAGTTTCATGACATGGTTTCATGTTAATTACAAATGCTGTAAACGATCTAAGAAATGAGCTAAGCAAATAATGGAATATATTTTTTTTCCTCATTTAAAACAGTAGTGTTTTAAGAAAAGCAGGATGGTAAAGTAACAGGAAAAAAAATGGAAAAAACCCCACAATGTTTCTGGGAATATAATTTCCTTCAGCTACTTCAGGCTGTTCTGATACAGATTGTAGTTCATAAAACTTTGACTGCTCAGAGAAACCCCTTTCTGACTTGTAACGGGATTGCAGCCAAAACACCTTGGTACCTACTGGATTATATCCCACTACTTTTGAGGCCATAAGTCCATGGAGGCAAGTTTCTTCTGTAAGTTCAACTGTGGTCATCTGCTTAAGGTTGTTGTGTGTGTGGAGCAGGCCACCTTAAACATAAGAATGTTGATTTTGGGGTAGAGAATTACATGGCATAATCTCAGAGTAGAGCTACACAAAATAGTGGTTTTGCAGGAGCTTAGTGGTGAAAACTCTTGTAAACAAGATTAAGCAATTGCTATGAGGCATAGCCCAGTTTCAAAAAGTTAATTAAATTAACTGAAATTGTATGACCGTTTTTACTCAAGTATTTTCTCATAGTTCAAGGCTATAGCATTCATAAGAGAGAGACATCAGAGATGATAATCAGATAAATCTTTGGAATTCTGTTTTATTTGCCAGTAGTATAAAAATCCTATCACCCCAAACATGAAGAAATCAACAGCAGATCAAAGTTGGCTTGCTTATGGCTTTTCAACCAGCATTCTTAGTAATTCGTCTGTATGCCTTTCTCATGGTCGTGCTCCATGGAAGGTCATGCTCCAAGGTACCAAAGAAGCAAGGAAGGCCTTCTGCTCTCTTTCATTCTAGGAGGCTTAAACAATGCTTTCTATAACTGGTTAGTTATTCTGCGAAGCAGCTGTAGACTTATTATATGGGTGGATTTGGTAGAGAATTGTGAAGGTTTTTTGGCTTTACTGAATTGTTGGCCCAAGCAGATTATTCTTTTCAAATAAAATCATTGCGTATGTTTCAGCTACCAC
>NW_009635108.1:7932-10710 GCF_000690535.1 Cariama cristata
TTCCATTTGATTTACCTTCAAAAATAAATGTGCGGTGTACGTTGTGCATCTGATCAGTGTTGGAAGTCTGGAATAGAATTTAGGATTATTGATTTTAACAGCCCCTCTGTGTATCAAATGTCTGGTAATCCTTGTAGTAAGTTATGGGTCTCCTCCTAAATACTGGGCATCTGCCAGGATTAATAGCTGTCTGTGCTACTAGTTAATTGTGTCGGTGATCAAAAGCTGAGGTTTTGTCGGGGGGAAGAAAGGCAATTGAATGTCTCAGTTCTGCTAACACATTACAATGCACAAAATTAATGTATTTTAATTGAACTTTTTCCTACGTCAAAGAAATGGTAGCATTTAATGATAAATTCAGTCTGTAGTTCTTGTGGGGGCTTCTTTTGGGGCAGTTTTTCAGAAAGCCAGTGCTCTTCCCTGTACCATGTTAGTGTCAGGGGCTGATACAAAGCCATGCCAAGGAGCCTTGTCCCACCTATTCTGCAAATGGGAATTTGCTGGCTGAATGGAGAGAGAGGATTACAGGAGGAGAAAGCAACCTTTGGTGGAGGCAGTTGAATTCTATTTTGGCAAATTTGATTATGTATCTACATCCAGCATAAATTTCTTCTGTGATATTGGATATTGCTAAGCTCAATCTTCTGTGTGGGTATGGTGGGTTTGGGTGGATTTTTCCGAGTGTCTGTTTTTCACAAATGACTGTTGCCATAATGTTCTGTATATGTGAATTGGAAAAGTAGGAACCTCCTGTATACAAATGTCAAGTCTTCTTAGTTAAGGTTCAAGTCAGTGCTATTCTAACTGCTTTGAATATGGTGCTAGAATGGTATTAAATGCTTTGAAATAATTGCATTCTATTCAGATTCAGTATTTTGGAATAAATGAAGAGTTCATAACTTTGAATGTCCTTCAGAATGCTGGTTTTAGCATATCTGCACCTCATGCTGTAAAGCACCTTGCATGGCTGGGATGCAGTGAAAATCTGAATGGAAGTTGTTTTGTTTTGGAAATAACACCTCTTCCCTTACGGAAGAAGCCTTCATAGACTTAACTCCCAACTCACTCGTTTAATTCTTTTCTTAGGAATGTCCACAAGTTGTTATATACAGGTTTCAGTAGTATTAATTTAAAAGATATTTTGTTGTTGAAGTGGTGAAAGGAGTTTATTTTCCATTTTTTATCTACCACTTTAATTTGATCTTTGTTCTCAGTATCAGGAGAAAGAAGTAAAGAAAACTGAAACTAAAGAAAAGTCTCAAAAAAAAGAGCCTGAAAAAGAAGAAAAGAGCAGAAAAGAACAAAAAGGCCTAAAAAGTAAGTGCTCACTGCTTAAAAGAGAGAGGAGAAAGACCCTTCGGGACATTCTCCTCTTATTTCTGCAAGAGCAGATACTGTATAGTTTTTTAACACATACCAGAAACAAGAATTTC
The DNA here is from genome assembly GCF_000690535.1 of Cariama cristata. Classification (NCBI taxonomy): domain Eukaryota; kingdom Metazoa; phylum Chordata; class Aves; order Cariamiformes; family Cariamidae; genus Cariama; species Cariama cristata. The sequence goes on from NW_009635108.1 coordinate 9,366, forward strand.
TGCTTTTAGTTTAGGAAGCAAAAATCTGCTGTTTAATGGCTTTGTTAATGTATGCTTCATGAGAATGCTGTGTGTACTTTCATGTACGAAGCATGGAAGTGTATAGGAATCTGTAATGGTTTTGTAGGCAAGTCAAGGTTTTGCCCGTTTTCAGTTGATATTGTCAACTATGCTTCTGTGGCACAGTAATTATCTTTTTTTTTAAGAGGAATTAATCCAACTCTTGGCTATTTCCAGAAGTCTTCTGATGATGCTATGAATACACACTTTTCTATGTTTAGAAAAACTAGTAGAGGTTCCCATCAGACAAACTTCTTGCCTCTTGCTTTAGCCACAATGATGAGTTATATTATACAACCCTTAAAATATCACCAGAACTGGAAGATTTGATACATGTAGAAAAATGTCTAGGTTGTATTTCTAATCTTAATAGTATAATGGAGTATTATTGTTACCACTCTTGGTCTCAGTAATGTTCTGGATGATATTATTTAGGATAAATTCCTTTACTGCTGTGATGAGGATGAACTGAGGAAAACTAGGTAACTCCACTTTTGATAATCGTGAATGGATATAGGAGGAGCTGTGATGCTTCAAATACCTGTTGCTAGAGAAACATCTTTCACTGAAAGTAGCATAGATGCTTACAATGCTTAAGACAAGGGCTAACAAACAGAATGATTAGTTATTGTTCCTTATACGGCACATGTCCTTCATCTGCTCATCACAGATACTGAACCATATATTCAAAGTAGTAATTTACACAGAATTCTAAATACGTTTTTTCAAAAGAAAATGGTACCATGTTGAAAGCAGTCAGAACTCAGACTTGCCACAGTAGCTGGAGGTGAACTCACTCTCCCTAATTTTTGGCTTATGTTGTTAAGCTTTGCTCCTACGCTTCAGCAATGATTAACTTATGGAAAGGGGACAGACCTTTTCTAAATGGACTCTGGTCATTCACTTAAACTTTGTTATGTAATAGTCTTTAGTGGCTCAAGTAGTCACTCTTGGTAACTGTCTTAATATTCTAGGCTTTAAGGACATCAAAAGTGCATTTGACTTGTTTAATGTAGCTTCAGAAGAAAAAAGTGAATATTCTGAAAATAACTGCAAAAGAGAAGAATCTTCGCTAGAATATAAATTCATAGAAGAATTAAAATCAAAAGACAGCAAGGTGTACAAGGAAAGGAGGAACATAAGAGATGAAACAGACACATGGACTTACATTGCTGCAGAAGGTGATCGAGAAGTAGTGGATATGTGTCAAATGGAGAACTCTGGTGAGCAGTAGAAACAAATGCAGGGGGAAGTTGAGCACTGGCAGTTAATATTTTCTCCATTC
>NW_009635108.1:10723-22820 GCF_000690535.1 Cariama cristata
ATTCTTGTCTCCACAGGAGGCTGAAATGATGTTTTCTTTTGAAACTCACTGGTAACTTTCCAGTGTGTTCCCAGTGTGTTTCTGCTATTACAGTAGTGGAGTGTTCACCATCTCTTACCACTTCAGCCTAATTTATTACAACAAATAAACAGTTTGTTTCAAGTAAAAGCATTTTATGTCCATTTGTAACATAGCCTTCATTGTTTGGAGCCATTCCACGCTGACTTCCAGAGTCTTATTTGAATGAAAAGTAGTAGTGAGTGAAAAGTAGCTGCTGATCATTGAAGCAATGACAAACAGTGAATGGTTTGGAAATTTATAAGTTACTTATTTTACATTTTTTCTTCCATAAAATCAAATACATGATAGATGGCAAGCAGCAAGTCTTGAGTTTGGGTATGGACATGCAGTTAGAATGGCTGACACTAGAAGACTTTCAGAAGCATCTTGATGGAGAAGATGAGAATCGTGTGTTGACAGAACCGATATCAAGTAGTGAGTAGTTGCTGGGAGGAAGGGACATTTCTTAGCTGGTGTTTCAAAGTGAAATATCCTATAACTGCATTGAATTTTTTTTTCTAGCTCTCCTGAGGGATGCTGTTAAAAGTGGAGATTATATGACAGTAAAGATGGCACTTTCTTCAAACGAGGAATATAATCTGGATCAAGAGGTAATTTTTCTGCCACAGAAGTATTGGAATGGGGCAGGAGCGAAGAGTACAAATTTGGAGTGTTTGAAAAGTTTTCCCCTTTTTTTTTAGTAGCAGATTTCTGTCTTACCTTGGCAAAAAAGCACAAGGTGACAAAAGAGAGTACAGAATTTGAGGCTTCGATATTTGTTATTCATTTCTTCCAAAGTAAAAAATTAAATTTGATAGAAGCATCCCAGTAGCTGGATTTGCAGCAGATTTGCCCACTGGATTTAACTGAATATTGAATTTAGAACTTTACATGGTATAAAGAATGATGATACCCATCAGGTCAAGTGGCTTAACTATGGAAAACATCTATATGTACAAAAAGCAAAACAAAACAAAAACCTAACCAAAAATTGAATGTTCTGTTTGACAGACTGGGACCATTTAACTCCATGAATAATTAGTTTTCTACCAGTTCTTCATCAGCTGTGTTCTTACTGTTTTTTATTTCAAGGTTCTGTTTTCCTGTTAAATAGTACTACAGTTCCATTTTTGAGGATTAAAATCTCTGATGTCAGTGTTTTCACCAGTGATCTTGTTTAGTTGTATTGCCAACTATACTTTACGCTAAGACTGCCGTAGCGTAGTAGAAAAGACACCCAATGAACTATTGAGGCAAGCATGTCATCTTTGAATTGTAGCATCTGGTGGAAAACACAAGAATGAGTGAGGAGACTGGCCGCTCACAGAAGTCTCTTCATACTTACACTCTGATAAAATCCAGAAGCAGCATTGTGGTAGCAGCTGACTTGAGCCATTGTGTTTTTCCTCCAGTGGCTGCTGATTTCTTTTTCCACTGTATTGCTGTCTTCCCCACCCTCAGATACCTTGCTGCCTGCCTTTCTGGCTCATTCTGTTTTTCCTCCTTGTTCTGGTCCTCGGAATGTTAGGGGTTTTGCAGATTACAAAGCTCAGAGCGTGAGGCCTGTGGACAAGAGAAGTGGGAGGTGATAGTTTGTTGGTATCTGGCAGCCATATATGTGTGAATTCTTCTGCCAGGGAGCAGAATCTTTGCGAAACCTGTTGATGCACTTGCAATTTTTGTCTTGTGGCTTTGATTTATCTTAAAGTATTCATTTGGGTGGTTTGGGGTTTTGTTTTTTTGGTTTTCTATTTTTCTATTTTTTTTTTAACGGCAGTGATTTTTGTTGCAGGACTCAAGTGGCATGACCCTAGTAATGCTTGCTGCTGCTGGTGGACACGATGACCTTCTCCGGGTGCTAATCAGGAAAGGAGCTAAAGTTAATGGTAGACAGAAAAATGGAACAACTGCATTGATACATGCAGTTGAAAAGGTTGGCTTGGTTGTTGTCATATTTGTGGTTCTTGGTTCTTTTACTTATGTTTAAAAGTGGTACACTTACAGTGACCTTCACTACATCACTGCATCATTTCAGCAGCTGTGGTTACTGTAGTGTAAATAAATTCTGATCACAAACCATACCCTGAGTAGAGAATATCATAGGGCTACCTCGAGGGAAAGTGGAGGCAAAGGATATCTCTGAATTTGTCTGTCACGGGCGCTGAAGTTCTTGTGTTAGAATTGCTCGTTGTGATCTCTGGCTACGCAGGATCCAAACTTGGGAGACTTTGAGAGCAAATCTCTGATTAAGCAGGGTTTACTCTCTGAGAGTTGGGAGATGGAGACAAGGGCAAGCTCTTCTGAAACTAAGACCAACTAGACCAGTAAGTTAGAGGATGTTTCATGAGTGTGCTCTTTTGTTCAAGTTGGTTCATGTGTTTTCCCATGTACAGTAGATACAAGGCCAAAAGGGAGCTTGATTCCAGTTTGGTGATTAATGCAAACATACTGTTTTCTTCCCATGGTGTTCATTCACTATTGCAAGGTTTAGAAAAAAAAGTAAGAATTGTAAATACTCATGGCTGACTACTTGTCTGAGTCTGAATTGCTCTTTATTAGCCATGGGAGAGAACAATGTTAATTGTGTCATGCCTTGTGCTTTGAATTTTACTGATGGATTTTAAATAAATGTCACTTTATATTCTGAAACAAAACCAGAATATTTTCTACTTACTTGTCTTGTGGTTTTGGTTTTTTTTTTCAGAATTTTTTAACAACAGTAGCTATTCTTCTGGAAGCCGGGGCATATGTGAACATGCAGCAGAGCAGTGGTGAAACTGCTTTAATGAAGGTAAATTCAGTGTTTCTCCTAACATGGTTTAGTATTAAACACTTTTGGCAAACTAATAAAACAGAAAACCATATTTGTAGAGTTGATTTAGGGAACATGTACTATATTTGAAATTACAAATACTACTCTTAGTTATTCTAGGTAGTGTTTTAATCGATTTTTTTAAAGTGCTGTTATATCTAAACAAGAAATGCAGATACCATCAGTATACAGTGCTAAATGTGGCTCATCATCCTCTTCCATTGTTTGGCTCAAAGAAATGCAGATGTGGCCTTAAAACGAGATAATCAGTTTGTCAGCAAGAAGAGAAGAATTCTGGAAAGGACAGTCTTTCACTTGGGTGTTGCTGTGGTTGACTTTCGTCATTTCATTGCAGGCCGAAAGTAAAATAAGCAGTTTGCAGTCTCCTTCCCACTACCTGTTCTGGCACCTTTACTCACCCCCCCCATCACAGAGGAAATTTTTAATTATTTTATTTTGTTGTAATGGGAAAATTCTAACACCCTTAAAACAGTGTGTGCTCCTCGTAATATTTTTTTTTTGTTTGTATCAAATAATTTCACCAAAGTTCCCCTTCTTGATCAACTTGCTTATTTACATGTAGGCTGTTTAAGACAATTTGTTTGCAGATGAGGTTACAAAAGCTTTTCTGTCCAAGACAATGTGGTATTGTTTCTCTTCTATCCTCAGCAGAGAGTGTGGGGAATTCACATTTTCTGTAAAGAAAATGGTAACGCCCTTGTGGTTTCTTCAGCCTCTTCAGTCCAAAATCTCTTCATAATTTGGCTACCTCCATGAATGTCCGGTTTTGACCTTCATTGTTTTTAAAGGTTTTGTTAGTATTTGATGCACAGCTGTACATACTTTCTAATTGGCAGCCTACAGTGACTTATTCCAGATTATTTGTTTTGCTGTGCAGATACAAAGAATAGGGTCTTCATTTCCAGTAACTTACTGGAACAAGTTTAGCCATGTGTGGATAAACATGTAATCTGTTTATCAAGTCACTATTATTTAACCTTAGATGTTGGATCACACTTTTTAAAAGAGGGAGGTAGAAGTCTTGCCACTTCATTCCTTTCTCTGAAGTAGTGTGTGATTTTGCGGGGGGGGGGAGAGATGGTGGGTTGGTTTATTTATGGAAGATTATGGATTGAAAGCACAGATCAAAGCTCAGAACTGAGGCAAATTTCAGAAGTTAACTTCTTAAAGACCTCATGAAGATAGAAATTTCTGTCTCTTGTGCCTTTCTCTAATTTGTCTGAGTGAAGTGTTTGAAAACAAGCAACCAAGAGCATGTGTTTGCATTCTTCAAAGTAAGGTTTCTTTAGACTTCCCTGTACTTTTGTTAAGTGTTTGGTTGACATGCCCTGGAGTTCTTGCTGTAAGTAACATTGAACAGCCTTGGACAGTTGGGCGGTTAACAGTGACTGTCTAACAGTGCTTAGTAACAGTTTGGGGCAAATTCTGTTAATTTACTGCACATCTGAAGTACCATTTGAACTGAGATTCCTAGAAACAGATACTTGGAAGTGTTACTTTAGTCATTCTTAATGCTTCTGTAGAAACCCATTTATTCAGGTATATAATTGCAAGAAAGTTTACTGTTACTGAACTCGAGCAGATTAGATGTTTTCACAAGAACTTCTGAGGTTTGTTAGCTTTTGTTAGCTGTTTGGGGTTTTTTAGGGTTTTTGTTGTGTTTGGTTTTTTTTTTCCCTAATTAAGTCCACTTGATAATCCTGAGTGTTGCTGCTTCTGTGGGATCAGGTGTATAGTGTTGCCTGGGTAAAGGTAAAATACTTACGGAGTGTGATCCTGAGTTTCAAGTTGTGTTAGTGTTCACAGAGCAAATACCTAAACTTGTTTTCTGAATTGTAACTAATTTGGGATTTTAATTAATTTCTGCAGTTCTGCTTCCTCCAATGTTATGCTCTGTTCTGACAGGGGATTTGTCATTGTTATCCATCTTTCCATCTTCTCATTTTCTGCACAGGCTTGTAAAAGAGGGAATTCTGATATAGTACGGCTTATGATTGAAAGCGGAGCAGACTGTAACATTTTGTCAAAGCACCAGAACAGTGCGCTGCATTTTGCTAAACAATGTAATAACATACTGGTGTATGAGCAGCTCAAGAGTCATTTGGAAACGTGAGTAAACTGTACTTTGAAGTTTGTTCTGGTGAAGTTTGCGATACTAGGCATGTCATAATTTTGGCATAAGTCAAGGGGAAGAGGGGGAGATTTCAGGGGAGAAAACATCTGATTTAGGCAGAAAGCTAACAAATAAATCCTGTGAAACGAAAATGATGTGAGCTAGCAGAATTAGCAGACACTTGCTTAAACACTGAGTAAAAAGATGGAAAGGAGGAAAAGCGAATTGCCAGAAGTGAAAGATTCCTTAAACTAGAAATACAGTAATTGGGAAAACTAAAAAGTGTATAAGCACTGGACAGTTGAATGTAAACTCTGATTAGGGCATGCCAAATAAAACACCTTGCTGAAAAGCATTAAGAAAAAAGAGAAACAAACAAAAGAACACGAAACAGAAACACCATGGCAGTACAGATGGTTAGTGTGTTGTTGGACCCTTAAATGTCAGCTGTGAGCTGAGGGTGCCAGGGGTAAAGCTTTCATGCCAGTAAATGATGGAAATAAAAATCTTCATTGCGCAACAGAATGACTGAAGAGCAGTGGAGTGTATGTGGTATGTGAAGCGTTCCTGTCATATGGTCATGTAAAAATATACTGAGCAGATGAATGTGGATGCTAAATGGAGACAAACATAAAGAGAAGGAGCAAACTCTTTAAATATCAGTTTGGAGGAATACTGATAGTTAACGTATTAGGGCAGAAAATCATAACCAACAATCTCTAAACTTGGAGAAGGTTCAAGGAGGGTCTCAGAGCTTCTGCAGCTGGTGAGATTTTGCCATGAATGCATAGTTAGTGCTGGAAGGACAGTGTCTCAGTGCAAGATCCTTTTATTGTTTTATGATTACTTTATCCTAATGATTTATTTATATAATATAAGACAATCTTATCAAGTAGTTTGTAGTCCAAGCTCATTCTCTTCTATTTTAGTGTTTAGAAAGCCCTGGCTATTTTCTGTCTCTGATCTCTTGTGTTTACCATCAGCGTAGTACTTCCAATATTCTTATTCTATTTTAAATAGTTATTAGTGCTCTTTCCTTTAGAACCTTAATAAATACTAAATTTAAGCATACTAAGTCTAAAAAGTAAGATCTATAAGCAAACACTCCCACATGATCGTTGCAGCGGTGGTCGCAATGGAAGTTAGGGAACCCTTCTGTAAGGCAGAGAAATTTGTGGAACATTTACAAAGTGAAATGTCAGGTAAAAAAAAAAAAACGTTTTAGTGCAAACTAGTCAAATACAAATAAATACCTTTCCAGGGCAAGGTTGTATTTGCCTATGAATTCTAAAGGAAGTCAGTTAGGAAATTACAGAATTACAGTGCCACAGAAGGGTTGAGGTTGGAAGAGACTTCTGGAGGTCATCTGGTCCAACCCCCTTGCTCAAGCAGGGCCACCTAGAGCTGGTTGCCCTGTCCAGACAGCGTCTCAGTATCTCCAAAGTTGGAGACCTCATAACCTCTCTGGGCAACCTGTGCCAGCACTCCATCACCTTCACAGTAAAAAAGTGTTTCCTCATGTTCAGAGGGAACCTTCTGTGTTTCAGGAACCTTCTGTGTTTCAGTTTGTGCCCATAGCCCCTCATCCAGTCAGTGAGCACCACTGAAAAGAGCCTGGCTCTGTCCTCTGTCCCCTCACTTCAGGTGTTTATTGACATGTACACATTGATAAGATCCCCCTGAGCCTTCTCTTCCCCAAGCTGAACTGTCCCAGCTCTCTCAGCCTGTCCTCGTATGTCAGATGCTCCAGTCCCTTCATCTTTGTGGCCCTTATTTGGACTCTCTCCGGTATGTCCATGTCTGTCTTGCAGTGAGGAGCCTGGAACGGGACACAGCCCTCCAGGTGTGGTCTCACCAGTGCTGAGCAGAGGGGAAGGATCCCCTCCCTTGACCTGCTGGGAATACTTTGCTTAATGCAGCTTAGGATGCCATTGGCTGCCTTTGCCGCAGGGGCACATGGCTGGCTTATCTTCAGCCTGGTGTCCACCAGGTCCTGTTCTGCCAAGCTGCTTCCCAGCTGGCTGGGCCCCAGCATGTCCTGGTGCCCCGGGTTTTTCCTCACCAGGTGCAGGACTTTGCACTTCTCCTTGTCGACCTTCACGAGGTTCCTGTTGTCCAGTTTCTCCAGTCCAGGTCCATCTGGATGCAGCACGACCCTCTAGTGTATCAGCTATTCCTCCCAGTTTGGCATCATTGCAGGCTTGCTGAGGGTACACTCTACCCCATCATCCAGATTGTTAACAAAGATGTTAAACAGGACTGGACTCAGTATTGATCCTGGGGGTACACCAGTAGTGACTGGCTTCCAGCTAGACTTTGTGCTACTGATTTTTGGTGAACTAATGTGTTCTGATCCAGTTTCATACTGGGAGGAAAGTATTGTGATGCCAGTATTTTTAATGCACTGTAAAGCTTGTCTGAGGTATTGTAGATCACTGCATCAAACTTCTGTCCTGAGCAGATAGAAGCTATAAGGAATGTTTTCTTCTTATAGCAGGCTAAATGGAAAAAAAAAAAAGTGCTAAAACCATAAAAACTAATAATTTTTCAAACATAGAAAACTTGTTAAAGGGAGCAGGAGCAGTTGAAATGGATAAATGGACTATGCTAATTCTTTCCCAAGGAAGGAAATCATGACTTGTGAGTTAAGGTTTTGAAAGCAACAGCAAGCACGCAGATAAAAGTGATCTGGTACCTGCTGTTCAGTGTACTGAAACTTTGTCACTCATTCACTGTTTGATGCATTTTTCTGTTTGTTTCCTATTTAAAATCTGCTGCCTTCAGTTTTGGGTAATGTGAATAACGAGTTTTGGAAGACCTTGAAAACCTAATTTTGCCAGTGAAATGGTAGTTGAAATTAAATATTGATAAATGCAAAGTGATGTCCATGGGGTATCACTGTAGTAATGTGAATTATGCAGGGAGTAACACAGTTCTTGCCAGTTGAGGAAGCTTCTAGACTCGTTACCTGAAAATACCAGTTCAGTGCTGCTTGTCAGTCAAAAAGGAAGATAATATAGTGGAGGTGGAGCCGAAAATAAAATGTAAGTCCATGGTGTCCGAATACCTTAAATAGCATGTGCCATTCCAGTTACCTTGTTTCAAAAACAGATGAAGCAAAAAGGAAGAGTAAAGGTGATCAGACATACAAAGTAGCTTCTGTGAGGATGGACCCAGGGAGGCAATACATGTCACCTTGGGACAGATTTAAAGGTCAAAATTTAAAATAAAATCAGAAAACAACAAAAAATAACCCAAAGCCATGGGGCAGGTTCTACAGGCCAGTCCACTAAATGCTTAATGATAGGTTTGAAATGGAGGAATGTTTTTGTACATTTGGCACAACTGAATTATGGATCTCATTGTTGCAGAATGTGGTCACAAATACATGGGATTTTACAAGGGATTAAGTAGATCTAAGGAGAGGTGCAATTTGGCTGCAGTCTCTAGTTTTGGATGCCTATACATCAGATTGCTGGAAACTAGGACAGCGTACCAAAAAAAGACAACTGTTTAATTTCCCATATTTAATATGGCTTTGTTCAGCATCTGGAAACTAGGCTAGATGGGGTTCTAGGCTTGCTTTGGTGTGGCGATTCTTGCAGTTTCTTGCTAATCGGACACTTAAGTTTTAGATTCTGCAAATGGTAATATCAGCTAGCATGGAAGGGAAGTGTGCTCTGAATAACAGCTGAAAAAGCTGTAAAGCTGAGAGAGTCAGGACCTTTGTCTTGTAAAAGCGTTTAAAACCTATTTGTGGCAAAACAGCTTTCTGAAGAGGATTACTTAGTAACCTGCTTGTAAAGGTGCCATATACTGTTGATTAATGAGGTCTCTCTTTGAAGGCTAGCCTGCTTGCTTAAATTAAACCCTCCTCCCTTCTCCAGCCCAAAAACCAAACAAAAATGCCCAATTTGGCTATTTAATTGCTACTTTTTCACTGTATTATTAGTAGAGTTTAACTGGGAGCTGTGTTTTTCTGATATCGTTGCCAGTAAAATTAGATGGTGACTTGTTTATTTTTACTTGTAGTCAGGTTTGATAAATCAGCCATGCTGGGGCAGTGGCTGGTTGTTTTCTGTTTAACCACTAGATACATCTTGATCTTTTGGGGACATCTTTCTACAGAAAGAGCCTTTAAAATATGTGACTAGTTGGAATTTTTTTTTTTAATCTGCTGCAGTGCATTTGTCTCAGCTTTTTATTTTTCTGGCCCCAATAGATGAATTTCACAAACAGATCACTGATAAAATGTTTTATTAACAAAGTATTGGGACCTGGGGTTCATCTGTGCATCAGTGCTAGTGATGAAGGCAGTCAGTCCTGAAAACAGGGAATCCAAAAAAGTGATCTGGAATCCTTTTTTGCGTCAGCTCTCACAAAGTCTATGTCTGGTAAAGTAATTTTACTATGTGAAGCACAGGCCTCGCTTGTTTGGTCTTTTAGGCTCTCAAGAGTAGCAGAAGATACCATCAGGGATTACTTTGAAGCTCGTCTTGCTTTGCTGGAGCCAGTCTTTCCAATTGCCTGTCATCGTCTCTGTGAAGGGCCAGACTTTTCTACAGATTTTAACTATAAACCGCCACAAAATGTGCCAGAAGGTAGGGGGTTTGTTGTGGTGGTGGGTTTTTTGTTTGTTAAGAAATTGCCTTTTAAGTCTGTCCTAAAGTATCTGCTATGCAAAATTATTTTTGTATGACTTCTCGCAGTACATTACATTAAGGATGCTCCGATTATAGAGCATAGGGAGAGCACCGATATTTTGATGCATTGTGGGTGGGGTTTATGTGTTTGGTTTTTTTAAGAGGTGTTTTTTTATTGCCACATACACAGCTTCTTTCTTCTGTTCATGGGTTACTTTAGCTTTGTGAGGGTTACATTAGCTAAGGGACAGGTGTTAACAGGAAAGGAGTGGTTTACCTTAGAATTAATAATTTTGAAAAATCTTAATCTAAGAGCATACTTGGAAAATCTGGTAGTGGATCATCCTGTTTTGTAGACAGTACCTAATGCACTGGAGTCTTGGGGTACAGTCACAGCATTACCCTGATACAAATGCAGTCTAGAAATACTACAAGAAAGAAGCCGCATTGGTCAAATCTGTTTTGTCCATAGACCCTTTGAAAAAGCTGAGAAGCAAATTCCCGAGATACTTGGGAAAGTTTCTTCATTCTCTTGGGATTCCAGATGCTAATCTCTGATGCTTGGCTTAGTTGAGTCATTTTTATTCACCTTTTGAGTGTATCAGGGAAATATCGACTGCTACTGATTTTTCTTGAAACAATACATTAATGTGACTGTGAAATACTGCTTACGCTAAGATTGAAAGTGGTTGTGTCTGCCCAGTTTTCTGGTGGTTAAGAGTTGTAATACAAGTCTTTCAATTTTTGATCATAGGTATCGTTTATAGAATTAAGAAATCTTATATAAGTTTATGTATTAAAATGAGGCATTTGTGGATAGTGAATATTGTTGCTCAGTGACTTTCAGTGCAGTTCATAAGAGATCTGTAATTGACTGGGCTCAGTTGTCCTTACCAAGAGAGAATAGACAACCTGAACCACGTTAAATTCCGTAACTCTCTTTAGGTAAACCTAAAACCACAGAGGTGAACTGTACTGAGGACTGCTGTATCCATTTTGCTTTCCTAATAGCCACATAAAATTATTTCTGCTGCCAAAAGACCTTAACTTAGTGACCACATCAGTTGTGTTCTGTGCTGGGATCCACTGGCTTGGGAGATTGGATTTCTGCATGTTGCTTGGATACTCCACTGGGGTTTAATATATTCTGTATAATATTTATATATGTATTTGTACTTAACTGTCTTCAAAGGTCCAGTGTATGCAGTTGTTATAAATAATGGATCTCATGTAAAATTGATGTGACCAAATCGCCTTCCCTTTCAGGATCTGGAATTCTTCTCTTTGTTTTCCATTCAAATTTCTTTGGTAAAGAAGTTGTTGCTCGGCTCTGTGGACCATGCAGTGTACAAGCTGTGGTTTTAAACGACAAATTCCAGCTCCCTGTATTTTTGGTAAATCTTTTCATATAACTGATTGACTGTAAAACTGCTTTATAAACTGTTTACGGAGCAGCCTGGGAAATCTTTGTGCCTTAGTTTGGATTTTGAGTAGTGTGATAAACCATTTTTTTTATCATGATAGGGTTTCTTTAAATTAAATTCTTCTCTGTATATGGAGGGAACTACAAACCTAGAGTGTACTAGACGCCATAAGAATTTATAACTTAAAAGGCAGGGACATAGTGCTGGTCAACCGGCTTCCAGGTGGCCCTGCTTGGGCAGGGAGTTGGACCAGATGACCTTGAGAGGTCCCCTGCAACTTCAACCCTTCTCTGATTCTGTGACTTCGGAACTGAGGGTTTGAGCAGGCAGGTGAGAATTTTGAATTTAAAGCTGTTTCACTTTTCAAATTCACCTAGCCTCTGACATTTATGACCCAAGTAAGTTCTTCGGTATTTGTTTTAACAACCTATCTCCTCTTTCTAATGATTAATTTATTCCTTTTTTAATCTATTAAATGCTTCAGTCTGCACAGTTTTAAAGTCCTGTTGTTTTCTCTGTGGTTGCACCGAAGGTTCTTTGCAGTATACACAACTTTCTTTCAAAAAATGTGTAGCGAAAATGTCCTGTTCTGGTAGTTCACTTGCATAGCATTTTCAGCTGTATCCTGCCATTAACTTTGTCCATTTTCTTTTTCCTTTTAGGATAGTCACTTTATTTATTCATTCAGCCCTACTGCAGGCCTTAACAAGCTTTTTATACGATTGGCAGAAGCTCCTACTGCCAAGGTACAAAATGTTCTCAAATTAAATGTGCACATTAATGTGTTGTACAATAACTCTTCCATAGTCTAAATGCTTCTAGTTGTATGTTGCAAATGTAAAAACTAAGGACTTTCCACTGTCTCCTCATCCCATTCCCATCAGTTACATTTCCATCCTGTGACATTGCCAGAACTCAGGGACATTGTCGAGGGTGTTAGCTCTGTTGTAACTACATGGTTTTATGTTGCAGTCGGAATAATTCATGCACCAGGATAACGAAATGTTACAGCTAAACTCTTTCC
>NW_009635108.1:22851-80271 GCF_000690535.1 Cariama cristata
ATTGTGAATTTAGTGACTAACAGATACATGGAGTATCAGTTATTTTTTGCATATAGAAGTTTTTGCTTGTGTGTTTAGGAGAACTTGGAAGTATATACTAGGATATGCGGTCTGCTTTTAAATCGTCTGTGTAGTCTGTTGTGTTTTTCAGGTGGTTTGCGCAGTAGTCCCACCACCTGTTGCAAGATGAATAACAGATCCTGTTCTGGTAGCATTTATTTTACCCTTGGAAGACACACCAGTAAACTTTCTAGATCTTCAGATTTAAAAGTTACACTCTTAAATGTTGTATTGTGCTCTTTATTTTTTAAAGGGGAAAAATTGAACTCGTATTCAGATGGAAGTATTACATGTGCAGTTCAGGTTTGGGGCTAACTTGTTCAAACACCACCTAATGCAGTAGTCTTTACAGGCCATTCATATTTCAGGAGGACTACTATAAACTGATTTTATTAAACACAGACTGTAAATTCCACCCCCCCCGCCCTTTTTTTCTTCTTTCTCAGTTACTAGCAGTTGTATGCCTTTTCTCACGCTATTCTTAAATTAGTAGAAGTGTTTAACACAATCTTTACACGAAACCTTTGTTTGGTTTTACAGGTAAAGCTGCTAATAGGAGCATACAGAGTGCAGTTGCAGTGACCTCACAGCTGCGAGCGTGTTGAGTGGACTGACACTTTTTTTTGGATACACTTCTGATTACTCTGTTTAGAGACTGACAAAGCAGTTTGGAACTTTTTGGCACCACACTCTTACGGCTCAGTTCCTGTCTCACTGTCACTCGTTGGCAGTCATATAGGAAAGTGTGTGTTGGAGAGCAGTTGAATATGCTCTGCTGGTGGGACAGGGTTGTCAGCTTTTTTTTTTTTACTTTGTACAGATGTAGATGTAAGTATTTGTGCCAATACATATAATACTGTTTTTCTTTAACTTGTGGAGTCCAGACTGCATATTTCAGCTTTTCCACAATGTGGAATGGTGCATATAAGAACTATTTAAGGTAACTATGTGAAATGTCTTTTATAATAGAGAGATCTTTTCCATTTGTAAACTAAAATTTTCTACTTACTGTAACTGTAATGTTTCTATGTAAAATGCAGAACTGTCATATTCTTGGAACCATGGGCAGAAACTACACTTCGAAGTCACTGCATTTGATTTAACTTGGAATTGCTGAGGGCTATGTTCCTGCAGCTGTCTCCAGATGAGAAAGCAGTTATGCTTAGAGTGATTCCCTTTTGAACACACACAGTTAGGTCTGCAGGTAGGAACAAAGACAGTGAATAGACTCAATTCATAGAGGATCGCAGTCAGATTCCTAGTGATGTCAGTGTTTTAAAACTACTTTTGTATTAGAGAAGCAACTGATAGTTTTATAGCCACCTTAACTTTTGAGTTCTTGGTCAAGTGGCATATGGGAAAACAAATACAAGCTGAAAATAGCAAACCAGAAAAGATGTAACTACCTTCACTGTGCAGGCAATGCTTTCTGTAGACAAGAGGACACATAGAGGATTTCAGATGTTCTCAGCCCCTGACAGGTGAGAACAGGTATTGTCCTTTAATTCAGAAATTCAGTTCCTCAGTGCAAAGAGCTGCTATCTTTGCTGTTTGTTGTTTTGGGTTTTTTTTTATTTAAATGATCTGTTTTATCAGATGACAGCAGTTCTGTAATGGTCCTGTGCTATAAAATACAAATGTAATACTTCTGCATGAAGTATAGAATATTTTTCTTTGTAAATTAACCAACGTCCTGAAAAGTAAAAAAAAAAAAAAAAAAAAAATAATCCAGATTGTGCCTTTGCTGTTCTGGTTGCCACGTGTAGTTTACATGCCGCTATGTGCCTATATTATTAGCGGATAAATTCTTAATGTATTTGAGTGCTCACCATCAAAATGGTGCAGATGTATTAAGTATCCTTTAAGAACTGTGACATTTTAATATAAAGTTCAATTAACTAGTTTCTAATTTTTGCTTCTTGAAAGTTTAAAACTTTCATATTTAAGTGATGCCAAATGAGTAACAAAGCACACTATTTCAAGTTTGTGGAATCTCACATTAAGCTATGTAAAACTAGAACAGCAACACAGCATATAAATACTCCATTCTGTTTTGCTGTAGAATAGGTGCCTGTCTTTGCCAGCAGTACCGATGGGACGTTAACAGGTCTGGCTTTTGAACAGACTTGGCCCCTCCACCTCGCTGAAATCTGTTAGATACCTCATTTTGCTAAGTGTGACCACCTGAAAGGCATGAACAGCACTGGCCAAGAATCAGGTCTGTCACTCCTGGCACTTGACTTTGTGTAGCTGCATTTCTTTGTAGTCACTGTGCATAACCCTGGAGGCTGACTAAGGAGAGGGGACAGGCATGTGTGTTTCCTGATGATGGAGTGACAGCTGTCATGTATGTGGCTGCCCCTTCCTTAGTGACTCCTGTGTTGTACCTGTAACAGTATCATGCATGTGTTGTAAGCTCTGTACAGCACACGGCAGTGTTAGAGCTGTGTGAGGTGGGGACAAGAGGTTTTTGAACAAGTGTCCATATAATGTAGATGCTATTTAGAAACTGTTGTACAGTCTAACCTGAAAATGTTTAGTAATGCTCCAAGCATAACAAGTAGTTTGTCAAAGGGGGGCTGATTTTGGTTGGTGGTTTGTTTTTTTTGTTCTGTTGTTTTTTTCCCTTGAGGCATTTGGGAGAGAGGGAAGACCTGGGAATAAAATTGGAGTTCACAATGCTTTTGTGAAGGGATGGATTTTGCAGCCATCTTTCTCTTTCAGTTGGCAATACAAATTCAAAATCCCTACTGAAGATGCATAAAAGGCATGTGAAAAGATGGCTGAAGCTGGTTTTTTGTCTGATTTTTATTACATGGTTTCTATCCAATTGCTAAGAAAAAGGTTTTGGTGGACAAAGGATGACAAAGTAGCTACAATAAAAAACAATTCTTTAGGCACTGTGAAGAAATACCTTTGAAGTACTTGCTCAGTTTCTTCTTACTGCTATCTCCTAGCACGGCAAGTTACTACAAACTGCCGTGGCAAATAAATTGGATTCGTTCTCTCTCACTGCTACACTATCACTACTTGTGTCCCATCTCCTTTCAGAGAGACTGACGGTTGGTGGGTGATGCAGCTGACTATATCACAGCTCCTCTGTGCTTCCTGTACCCATTTTTTCAAAAACAAGATGGTTTTCATCAGTCTGGACAGAAAGTTGTTTCAGTATGTGGAAGACAGGTAGCACAGCTGCTGTCTTAGCCAGCTAGGATTGCTCAAAGTGCCTGATGGCTGTCCTGAAACATTGTGTCTGTACCTGCCGCAGTTCTGTTCTCACCCTTCACCTTCCGGTGTGGGACTGGAAAATGGGACCTGTGACATCTTTGTCCTTCAGGTCGGGCTTTCAGAGCATCCCAGTCCAGTAGCATGGGAGCTGAGATGACCCTGCATGATGCATTCCTACAGCAGTGCTTTTCATTTTGCTGGAGTCTCCCTCTGTAGTGTGGAGCTGTGAG
The DNA here is from genome assembly GCF_000690535.1 of Cariama cristata. NCBI lineage: Eukaryota > Metazoa > Chordata > Aves > Cariamiformes > Cariamidae > Cariama > Cariama cristata. Next base: position 26,370 of record NW_009635108.1, read on the forward strand.
GGAGTCTTCACCTTTTATGAATGCAGGAGAATGATGAAGGACATCTTTTTCTAAGCCACTGGTGCAGCAGGACTATGGACTGCAAGGCCATCACTGACTCCTCCCACTTTAAAATTCCTCAGCTTTTCCGTGTCCCACATAAGTGTGGAAAATATTTTTCAGATTCTAAACCTGTCTTAAAATGTTTGAGCGAAAGGCAAAGACAAGAGTTAGGAAAAAAATATTTACTAAAAGCAGACAAAAGACTGCATGGAATACAAATTGAGGCAGCAGTAAAAATTAAGGTTAGAAATGGTCTCTTAAAAAAATAAAATCTTAAACATCTCAAGTACAGCAGCCCAGAGGAAGGGACCAGGCAGATGATAGTTCTTTTTAATTTCAAGTCAACTATTCCTCCACAGCAAAGTCTCGGCTGTCCTGCACGATAGCTACAACTGGATTTTTTTCAAGAATTTCTGTAATACTTCCCACATGATTTGAATTGTAAGGAACTCTTCTGGGGTTAGTCACTGTTGGCACTGGCTCATGGTAGCTCCTCTCCCGTGCTTGCCCCTCTTAAAAGCAGAGCTGTGCCTGCCATCGGTGTAAGACAACCCCAACCACGTGTATGGGAGCTGAAGACATGGATTCATCACCACTGGTGGGGCACATGCCAGCAGCCACAAGTGGTGTCAACCAGAGCTGAAGGAGAGCGTTACCCATGTGGTGACAGCTTGATCTGTATCACAGACCCCTGCCTTCTGACAAGTGGGGCGGTTACTTGTACAGATTTTCTGTAGCCAAGTGGAGAGAATATGAATTTGGGGAAGAAAAGCCCAGAGAGCCTGTTGCTGCAGTTGGATGTCTTGCACTGAACACAGTCAGGCATATTATGGGGGGAAACCTGCTGTCCCTGCCGCAAACAGTAACAGCCAGAGCCCCAGCCTGCGAAGGCTGGGCTTACCTACAGATTTATTGGTTTACTAAGCCAGCTGACACATCCCAGCTGGAAAAATGTGCATGGGAGCTGTGCAAGCATTTGCAACTCCCCTTGCTTTCCTGGATCCGTCAGCTCTACTGGCTTAATAGCGGGACAGTTCTTACTTCTGTAAGCAGTAGGATCAAGATCTCTAAAACCACCAGTGAACGTCACCCTCTACAACCCACCCTTCCTGAAACAAAAGGGTTATCAGCAACTCCCAGTGCTTCCACAGTGCTGGGAGAACAATTCAGTGCAGCAAGACACTACTGACTTGCACTATTTTTATTAGCAGTTTGACGCAACACTTACATACAGTGAAATTACACCAGACTTCCTTACAACTGTGCACGACTAAGATGAACCCAGCTCCCATCTTCTCTACCCCCTTCCTCCTGTTCTCCAGACTGAACAAACCCTGCTGCCTGTCCCCAGGGCTCCCGCGCTCTAACCTCCTCCTCTTCGTGGCCTCCACTGGACTTCTTCCCATCTACACCTTGTCTGCAGGAGCCCAGAACTGGTGACGGCGCTCCAGCTGCAGTCTCAGAAACGCTGACGGGAGAGGAAGGATTGCTTCCCTTGCCCCTGCTCAGCTGTGCTCTTCTAACAGAGTCCAGAATGGGGCTGGACACCTCCATCTTCACCTCTCCTGCAGGACTCCCAGATCAGCTTCTGCAAAGCTGCTCCGTAGGCAGGCTGCGCCCAGGCTCCACAATCGCACCCAGTTAATTCAGTACCTCCTGTAGGACTTTGCATTTGCCTTTTTTTGAACGCGGTGAAGTTCCTGTCAGGCCTTCACGTCACCTTCACTGCCTTGTCGATTTCAGGAAACAGAAAATAAACACCTTGTTAGTCACCAATTAATTTGAAACGGTTTTGTAGCAGACACAGAAACCCTGAAAAAAAACCCTGGTGATATGTTACAGTGCAATGTTAAAATCACATCCCACTGAAATTCATTTTTCAGTACTCATTTCATTCAGGATTTTTGTTTTTCATCTTTTTATTGGGCTACATTAAGACAGCAGACATTTTTATCACAACTTCCAACTCAAACTTAACTGGACAGACAGTGAAATCTTAACTGCAGCTTTAATCTCCCCACTGGTTAACATTTCCTTCCAGTCCTTTTCAGCCGTTCCTGGCTCCTACCATTTTCTCTAGGGAACTAATGCTTCTGTGCTCTTTTGAACTCTACTGCAACTTACCACAATCCACACTGTTGTTTTTTCTTTAAATATAAAACCCACCACTTTGTCACATATTTTAGTGTTTGAAAATTATTTGTTTCATTTAAAGGTTAGTTTGGGTTTTTTTTCAGTCCAACACCAATCATTTAACCAAGGAGCAGTCTTGTAATACCTCATTTACTCCGATTCCTGTTGCAGCACATACAAACTTTAATACTTTTATCAACACCGTTTCCCAGGACTAGTATTTCTAGAAAAAAAATCTGCTGCTGGGTACAGTCTAGATAAAAAGGGAGTCAAGACTTCGGTTACACCTCAGAGTTGGCCAACATCAGCTTTACTACAAAACGCTTGACTGCCTAACACGAGGTACCACCTTCTCTGCCGGGGGCTGAAGACAATGGCATCACAAAAGCTGTAGCTTGTCTCCTCATACAGGAAAAGGCATCTTGGACCTCGCAAGCAGACATCGTATTCAGATTGTTCTGCGGTGTCTTTTCCAACCCAGGGTGCTGGTGGGGGACACCACACCTCCCTGCTGGTCCCCTGCCCATCATTTCAAAGCGCCCTCAAACTGTTCCCTCAGGTCTCCCAGAGCAGACCTGTCTGCAAGCAGAACGAACACAGCTTAATGGAGAGTGATCAAGTCATCCCCCTCCACTGTTCAGCTAGGTGCCACAGATTTAATTACAATTGTATTGGCTAACAGCATTATTCTTGTGCCCAAGAGCATAGAGAGCAACAAAGGAAAAAACCCCAGGTGTTAAGCACAACATACAAAGAGACTGATACCCAAGCACAAAGGAAATGGACTTCACCACAAAAGTCACGACCACTGTTAAGTGACAACACCACCATTCTATTCTCACCCCTGATGGTCTCTGCAATTCCGACGTGAGGAGCAGCGTCTGGCCCATAACGATGGTGTAGCAGAAAGCCACCTTTCCATTCTGTGGGTGCCTACCCACCAGCGGTTTTCATTGAAACCTAATGCAATGGAGAACGTGTTCAGAAGTGTGATTCAGGCTGAGGAGATACAAGAGATACTCAAGTGCTAACTTCCTCGAAAACCTACTTTTGTCATCAAAGTCCAGCAAATAAGACAAATAACAAACTACAGAGCAATGCATTAGCAAATACAGTTGGATAAAGAGCTGGGAAATGCCAATGCTACCCCAGATGGCCCTGCCTTCCAGGTTACCTGGAATTCTCTGCCACTGCTCAGCAGGCAGCCGGACAGAACATTCTGACCTCACTACACATCAAGTTGCAGCCCAGTGCATTTTCTGGTATAACAGAACTGTACGCAAATTAATTTCCAAGCTGAAGAAGGGAATGCAATGACACACCAGGGCCAGCTCTCACCTCTGCAAATACTGCTCAGCAACAAGTTCAGATCAAACTGAGCAGGTGTAACTTTTTTATGTGACTGATTTAGCTCCCTCCCTGAGTCTTTTGCAACTTTTTCACAGGTTGCTATTGCACACTCTGCCCCAAACACAATGCGATCCACTCACATTTTTATCTGTCTCCTCTCAATTTTTAACACAATTTAATGAGGCCATTAGGCTTTGTCAGCCAGGTTCCCGCTGCTATCTGAAGTGCACAGACACAAACGAATAACGGGGAAAGAGAAAGAAAGGGGTTTATTACTCCGCTGAGACAAGGAGTCATTATTTAGCCAGTCAAAGAAACACTTGTATCTCCAAGGAACCTTGGCCATCCGCTCTTAGAAGGAAACTGCAAGTCAAGGACAGAAAAATTCTGAGGCACCTGGGAAACCTGCCAAACAGCGCAGCTCCCAAAAGGCTCTTTGGCACAGCAGCAGTCTGATACGTACAGACAAGGAAGGCTCAATTCCGAACAGCTATAGGGTCAAGACAAAATGTCAGCTGGGTAGAAAATAATCTCTTTTGAGTCAAACTTCAAAAAAATTAATCAGGTGTTTTTTCCGTTACTACTACTTTTCTGATAAAAAGTTTTAACCATAGTTTTTTACATTTTGTGAGTAAATGCTTGTAGCTTGCTTATTTCCATAACTTGGTGTATATTACACATTATTGTGTGATTATATTGTATCTTACTGTGATTCTATTACGACTTCATTGTGATTTTACTACAACTAGAAAATAACAGGGAACTCCTTAGTAAAGGGCAAGGCAAGACCACAAAACAAGGTGCCTGTCAGTTTTCCCACCTCCTCAGCCCCCCCGCCCATTCATTATCAAACAGGCAACCGGGTCCAGGTCAGGGAACACTTCAACTGGGCACAAGTTCCCTGCGTTGGGCCCGATGGGAGGCAGCCCCAAGTGCAGAGGGAGCTGGCTGCTGGCATTGCGAGGCCGCTCTCTATTGCTGAAAGGGCATCATGGCAAGTGGGAGGACTCGGAGAAGCAAATGTCACTCCTATCTTTAAGGAGGGCAGGGAGGAGGGCCCAGAGAACTACAGGTCCTGGGAGGGAATGGACCAGCTACTCCTGGAAACCATTTCGATGAGCGGACAATGAGGAGGACTGAAAACTGGCTGAACAGTTGGGCCCAGAAGGTTGTGATCAATGGCAGGAAGTCCAGTTGGAAGCCAGTAAGTAGCAGAGTACCCCAGGAATCGGTACTGGGGCCAGACCTTTTCAACATCTTCATTTAGGGCCTCGTCGATGGGACAGAGTGCATCCTCAGCAAGTCTGCAGGTGATACAAAGCTGAGAATAGTGGCCGATACGCCAGAGGGACCTCAACAGGCTGGAGAAATGGGCCAACTGCATGAAGTTCAACAAAGGGAAATGCCAAATCCTGCACCTGGGGAGGACTAATCCCAGGCAGCAGGACAGGCTGGAGGCCAAATGGCTGGAAAGCAGCTTGGCAGGTCAGGACCTGGGGCTCCCGATGAACACCAAGTCCAAGAACGACAAGCACAGAGCGTGACCTGGCCACAAAGAAGGCCAATGGCATCCTGCACTGCACTACAAAGAAAGTTGCCAGCAGATGGAGAGAGGTGATCCTTCCCCTCTACTCAGCACTGTGAGACATCTGGGGTGTTGTGTCCTGTGTTGGGGTCCCCAGTACAAGAGCCATGGCCATACTGGATTGAGTTCATTGAATGGAAGACAACTGAGGGACTGGAGCATATTTTCATGTTATAAAAGGCTGCAAGAGCTTGGACTGTTTAGCCTGGAGAAGGCGGGGTGAAATCTTACAAGTATTTCTAACTATCTACTGAAAGGGTATAAAGATGACAGAGACAGAGTCTTCCCAGTGGTGCCCAGGGAGAGGACCAGAGGCCATGGCACAAACTAAAACACAGGAGGTTCCCTCTGAACATCAGGAAACTTTCAGTGTGAGGGTGACCAAGCACTGGCACAGGTTGCCCAGGGAGGTTGTGGAGTCTCCATTCCTTGGAGACCAAACCCAAAGGGACATAGTCCCAGGCAACCCGCCCAACATCCTGCTTTGCACAGGGGGTTGGATTATACGATCTCCACAGCACCCCTCCAACCTCAGATATTCCGGGATTCTGTGAAAAGCCTGTCCCAATCTCAGCTGCAGAGGCGAGACAGGAGTTAGCACTGCAGGGCTGAGAAGATAAGTCCTTCCCAGCAGCAAGGGTAACTGCCAGACTGGCCGACATACAGCACGTTACTGGGGTGACGTGAACACTAGGGAGGGGAGCAGGGCTCCAACTCTTCATCTGAAGCACACACAGAGAAAATTTTTTCTTTGGAAAAATCCTTTACAAAGCAGTGCTACCTAAGTGAAAGATGTAACAAGGCACAGCAGGTAAAGCGTAAAAGATAGAAAAAAAGGAGACAGAGCTTCTGTGGAGAGTATTCTGCCTGTCTTGGGTAGAAATTTTGAACTACTTAAGTCTTGGGAATCAAAGACCACATAGGCGATTTCTCAGTTATAACTCACAGCACAGTTTGAAATGTATTACTGCAAAAAGATTTCTTCTCTCATGTTGTCCTTCTCATGCTTTTTACAGAACGACAAAGGACCCCATCATGTTTATACTTCCATGCAACTCACTGAAGTTTTACTGCTCACTTCCCACGCTTAATTTAGCAGCTGACTTGGAAATCAGCAAAAGGACCCCTCTAAGTACCAATAAATCATATAGAGTACTGCTATAGAATCACAGGATGGTTTGGGTTGGAAGGGACCTCTGAAGATCATCTAGTCCAGCCCCCTGCTATGGCAGAGACATTGTTCACCTGTCATTAATAAATAGCTCAATGTATCTTGTTCTTTATATAACTAGTTCTCCATTTACTGTTTACTATAGAGACGGCTCTGAGTACATTTACTAGGCCAAACACACACAGAGAAGAACTAACTCAAATTCCTCTTGCTTTAGCAGTAGAACTTCCGCATCTCAGTCAAATCCCATCAGTGTTTAAAATTGTTTTTACTTTATAAAAGCATCTGATACTTTGGAATTTCAGAACTATCAGAACTACTGAACCAAGCTGCATAAAGCTCCCTTTAAAATCTTCATACCTGCCAGTCCCCACAGAGATGCTCCCAACACCCAGGGCAGATGACGCTACATACCTGTGTGTGCAACAAACTGAGCTCTGCCCCAGGTTTTACCGAGTACATGGACTTGGCCTTCCAGACCAAAGCCTACTGGCTAAGCCCTAGGACTGTTCAGAATCAGAAACTACAATGTTGATCGTACAAACTGGATTCCAAGTGCAATGTATCGGTACCATCCAGTAGCTCAAACACAACATCGTATTACTGTGGCACTATGGTTTTGGGATGTAAGATGCATTAAGGCTAGCCAGAATTTGAGCTGTCTGCAAGAGGCTGTGTATGTATACTTCAGGTCCTTTAAAAACATGCTAACACATGATAGGAATTATGCAAGCAATTGCATTATATGAAAGCAAGTATTAGCTGAAGTGTAGAAGCAGAATTACTCTACATCAAATCACAAATGCGAACAAAGAGAGGGCTCCTAATTTCAGTAATTGCCAAATAAAGCCAAATATCCTAATACATACCTTGTACTAACACTTGGTTCAGGATTCCCTTTTGTAAGAGTAAGATAGCAGAAGGATTCTGCACAAGCCAGTCTTCATCTGCATTTTAAGATTTTAATAGTAACCTAAAAAAATAAAGAGACAGTAAATAACCGCGACACTTCAAACAAACTAGAAAATACAGTAGCTTCTCTTTTCAAATACCCTTAAGTATAATATGGAGAAATAAACCATAATAAAACTTCACATTACCAGAAAAAATTCCATTTATTCTCTACCCATCCTTACAATTTAGCTGTTACTACACAGATTTCGCTAAAGATTTTAAATTTAATTTTACTACCTCAGCAGTTAAAAACCAGCTGTTTCAAGAACATTAACAAGTTCCTAGATTTTCACAGTTCTGCTTGGAGTAGATTTAAGTGCAGTTCTGCTTCAAAGAGCCCCAAATCATTTATCTTTGAGGGTTTTTAAGACACACATATCAAACACAACACTCTCTTCTTCTAGGCCTGCCAACGCATGTGGCCAAAGTGACATTTCATCCTTCTCATATTATTGCCACTACAATAATTAGGATCCCTGCACACAACGGAGAGTTAGTAATGAAACTTGAGAACTAACTGCTCTCACTGTAGTCGTACCGAGGGTATGGAAGCACAAACAGTCTCCTCCCCATTGCGCAGCCCGCTGTGGTACTGACATTTCACAGATACTTAAAAGGGGCAAAGCTAGATATGAAAATAATATAGCTGAACTGGAGGAAAATGCTGTCCTACTTTATAATAACATCTCAGAACAGAACTGCATACAAGTCTCATTAAAATACATTTTAGTACTAAAAGCATTAGAAATTGATGCAAAAGTTTAAGACTTGTAATTTTTAAGCTTCTGCAGTAGATCTGCTTGCATTTGCAGTAAGTGCAGTCGGAAGAACAAACAGCAAGTCACACTATAATTTTATTCCTATTACATTTACTGATTCATCATTAAAATTATTGTAATTCTATTTTAAAAGGCCTAAATAATAACTGAATGTGTTAATAAGGGTCTCCATCTTGAACTCTGTGTGTCTTCTTCCAGAGTCCACGTGCAAAATAATTACCCAAAATGTTTAAAATAATTCAGCAGCTCCCTGCCTCAGCCATTCAGGCTCCAAAACAGCTCTCACCCCTACGCACGCATTCCTCCCCCACCCCCCCACCCCGCCCCCAATTAAAATCACCTCTTCTCCACAAATACCTCTGATGTAAAGTAACACGCAAGTACTGCGGTGTTTGTTAGGTTTAGCATAATCCATTACTCGGGCTGGGGAAGCATAGAAACATGTTGCCAAGCCAAGGAGCCCTAAAGAGATCTCTGTAGGGAGGAAGACTGCCTGGACAGCCACCGATTACAGCAGCGCAAAGGGATGAAGAACTGTGTATGCTCTCAGATAAAGACTTCTTAAAACAATTTACCAACATCTTGAGGTCCTGTTTGATGATCAGAAAAATGAGAACACCCTGCAAAGTATTTGTTACAGAAAGAATTACTTTGGAAAGCCACGCACGGGTTTTGCACCTTTCAGGGTAGCTTCGCTTCAGGAACACCCCCAAAAAGCAACTCAGAAGTAACATATGTGCAAATTACAACACACAACCACAAACATTTACAACAAAGGTAACATTTACCTTATCAGATACGGCTGAAAAAAGGCTGAGGCTAGCAGCTCAGAATAAATACAATTTCAAAGTTGGCACAATTTAATATCTCAGTCCTATCAGGAGTGCTGGTAATTCATCAATTCTCCCATCTGCTTCCTTTTCATCTCCCCTGCTCCCCCCCCGCCACGGTGCAGCTTGCTATATAGGAAATTGCTAAAGTTCTGTTATCTATTCCATCACAGACACTCAGCAAGATGGATACTTTCTCCCTAAAGCATGTAACGACAGACCACAGCCCACCAGCCCTTTATAACTTACAGCTCTAATTTTGCAAGCGTGAGTACTGAAATCATTTAGCAGGTCAAATGCAATAGTGGTCATCGCGATGACCGTCAGCTGCAGGGACCAGGCTGGAATTGTCATCTGGACAAACATTAGTGTCCTGGGACATTACCTCCACAAGGTGAAACTAATCCACCTACCGATAAGTATGTACCCATCTTAAAGGGAAGCTACAACTACAAACTGCACATCTTTCAGTCTGTATTTTAATATTATGCAAACAATGCAGTAATTAGGCTTTTCTACCTTTCCCCCCCATCTACAAACAGCAAGGCTAAGACCTCCAAAGGCCTAACACAGGCTCTCCAGTTTCCGTAACAGTCAGTGGCCATTACTTTCTCTTTCTTGGGCAACCAGATTTACTGAAGAGAAAGCAGTGAGCCAGATTCTTGGCAACCAGTAGGTACTAGTGACAAAACTGTAGCCAAATAAATCTGGTATGGTTTTGAAGACAACCCCTAAACCCAGCCAGTAAGACCACATGATAGTGTTACAAATGAATCGTTTACCATAACTCAAATACTTACTGTGTGTGGTTTGCTTTTTTCAAACAGTTTGTGTCTGCCCCTGCACTATTTCTTCAGGATTCTCCCTCTACAAGAAATTAAGATCATTTCAACCTCTCTACCCTATATAAATGTATATAAACTCTACTGTTTAACAGTAATTACTTTGTTAGACCTGAATATATCCTAGCAGGTAGTGCTGAAAAATGGGATTTGTAAGAGCGAGCAGGAACACAGCAAAGTTATTTCCAAAGTAACAGGCTCTGAAGCATCTTTGTTCATACAATAAAGCTTTTCGTTAAAGCTCAAAGTGGGTATGGTGCCAAGCAAAATGAATCTGAAATATTCTAAAAGGCTAACAGCATGATAAACATGCCTATTCTGAAGAGAACAGATGCATCACCCACAAACTGAGTGATGCTGTGCCATTATCGGGGAAAACTGAAAACCAGCTCCTTGGTACAACCTATCTCAAATAACACGTATTCAGCTTAACAGAGTGCTCCCCACTACTGCCTTTCCAATACAGCATTGCTGTGCGAGACAAGCTCTGAGCTGCCACAGCAGCAAACCGTGCAAAACCAGCCCTGGCGCTCAACAACACTGAAGGACATTTACCTTGCACACTGATGCTCTGCCTTGGCTGACAGGTTTTGGTGGCTACTGTAACAAAGAGCTTCCCCCCTACACTTCCCTCAATTTCCCCCTTTATTTTATGTCTACTTTAAAAATTACCTAGCAACCCAGAAGAGCAGCATGGGTAAATTCTGACTTCCACTGGAGTGGACGATACGACCTTTTGCACCAGCAGGCACAGGTATCGTTTTGAGAGCAGCAGAGCCGCTATGCGTCACACAGAAAGGAGGAACTCCAATGCCGAGCTGTTCTCAGGAAAACACACAATCCCTTGTGGCCATTTATTTGGGGTTTCCAGAGGGAACCCGAGATGGTCTGCAGAGCTGCATTCATGTTTGTATTTGTTCAGGTTTACCTATCAAAAGGTAACAGGTAACAGTGTTGGCTGCTGACATACTAATAGAAGATACAGCGCTAGACATTTTTAAATGGTTAAGCAATCTTTTCCTCCCCATTCTTCTCTTAGTTTCACTCAAGTCTGGCCAAACCTGCTCACCTTCATCATGAGTAGCCTCTGCTGAGGACAAAAGCATACACTTGCAACAATAAAACCAATAGGGAGTAAATAATTTGCCACCCCAGCATCACTGCATGGCTGCCAGTGATTACAGGATACAAACCGCAACATAACCTTTACCAATCCTGTGTTCCCCAAATCCTCTCCTTAACAGCATATATTCGCAGACAGCTAGAAGTATTTAAGGAAAAAAAAAAAAAAAAAGCCACATTACCACATTAGGGCTCAAATTAGGTTCCTAGAAACAAAAGCGCAACTGCTACTTGAACTGAGCCAGCAAGGCATTCAGTTTCCCTGACAAGACTATTAAAAACACTTTACATTTATTCCACAACTTTCAATTTATAAGGTATAGAGTATCTGAAGTTAGCATCTTACACAGCCACGAGGAACGTGAATGTAGTAATATTCCTCTTTGGAATCAGATCTCAAAAATGGAACAACAGTGGCAGTTACTAGTGGCTAGGTACTAAACCCATACCAGTGACAGTACTATGATTGAAGGACATTTCTTTTTCTGTTTTGCCTGGATCGCAAAACTTCACTCATACAGAGGTTAAACTATTTCTTCAGTATTTGGGGAATGATGAGCATGTCTGAAAATAGTTAAACAGGAAGGACAAAGATTTCATCTGTGCAGCTTAAGCAAGGTCTGAATTTGAAGACACTGAAATTTATCAGTACTTTGTAAATTTAATAAAAATGGTTCATTTGTGAGTCGTTATGTTCCTAGGTGTAAGACTGTGCGTTTAATAGAAAAACAGGATCCATTTGTTTTGGTAGAAAAAATTCCCTACAATTTCCAAGAAGTCTGGATTTGATCAGCAGAAGGGAATGAAGTCTTCAACTTCTTAGCATCGCTCAGGCTCCTATCACACAGTATAGTTGAAGTGTTCTATTTTTATATCTATTTTATATATAAATATATACATCGTATTTTTTGCAAAATTTTGTGAACTGTGAGGCTGTAGTCATACAGAGTCATTAAAATAATCCTACATGAAGCAGCAATTCAATCCTGTATTTTTGAATATGGCCCCCTCCCCATACTGCTCACTAACATCCCCATGACAAGTTGAGAAATCCGCAGCACCAGAATAGCTGGCTGCTCAGAAGCGATTTTCGTAATTGTTCATTCTACGTATGTTGTCATGAATGCAGTCTTCAGATGTTCAGATTTCTACTTTCAATGACTGTGTTCATGCTGAGCAGCTTGGAAAAACGTCCAAACAAGGGTATCATTCTCTCCATTCCGAATTCACGCCCCCTGGTTACACAGATGTGGATGCAATGTTCCTGAGCATTTTGTGATACTTTACCTTATCACCAACTGCTAAGAAGTACAAAACTGTTGAAGGAGCAAGGGAATAACCTTTAACCCTCATCATCTCTTTCACCTAGAAATAATGACATATAGATGTCATTTCACCAATTAACAAAAGAAAATTTAAGAAACCTAACAGATCAAAAGCATCTGAAACTGTTGCATCACTCAGCATTGGAAGTTACAGTTAAAATTTCATGAGCTTGTTTTATGTCAGATTCTAGAAATTCTGAGTGAGTACACCTATCACAGAAACTTCTGCATTGTTTACACACAGAGTTTGAAACAAATTTAGGAGTGTCTCCTGTAAACGATATCTAGTTAAATCAGCACAGCTAGCACAGAACCATTAAGACAATTTTAAAGACATTTAAATTGGAATAGTTTAGTTTGATTTCAAAATATTTTTTTAAAAATTGTTTTAAAGTAGCAAAAATGTGTATAGGTAAAGCCTAAGAGACAGTTTTCTCAGATTTTACAGTTTTAAGACGACAGAAAATCAGCATAAACTTTGTATTACAGAAAAATATATAGTTGAGATGTGATGACCTCACTAGTTTGAGGATATTTTGGATCTTCCAAACACTAGGGGGGGAATCTAGTTTCAAGGAAAACTTCCCAGCTTGTACATAATCCAACTTTCTCTACTTTGAAAAAAACAGCATTGCTAAGGAACTGTGAAACTCAACGATACACAGCGCATTTACTTCTGAAGTGTTAGCAATGCTGCTTTACACAACTTCACACAACACTCCCCACTCCCTCCTGTAGGATTCCTTACCTGGGGTTTTTGCAGCAGGTGCCCAGTTAGGCCCGTGTCCTAACCTCCTCTTCCAAAACAATGACAGCAGAATTGATTATCTTTGTGGGGCTAAGATCTCTGAAGCCGTAAGACTGTGCTGGGGGAAAGGGCAGGGCAAGCTGTGGTCGCACGGTTCTTATAAAGAGCAACTGCTCAAGGTTCACTCAAAGAGCTTTCATCTTTGAAGTGCTTCATTTAAAAATGTAAAATTCAACAATGCTAAGCAATGCATACATCTACATTGAAATGAAACTTTGTGAGGAAGCATTCAAATACCAAAGCATGTAATAGGGTTTTAATGTTAATTTATATAAAGTTCAATAAGGGCACTGCTTTATTTAGATGACAGAACCACAGAAGGGTTAATGTTGGAACGGACCTCTGGAGATCATCTGGTTCCAACCCCCCTGCACAAGCAGGGCCACCCAGAGCTGATGCCTTGGACCACGTCCAGATGGCTTTTGATGTCTCCAAGGGTGGAGACTCCACCACCTCCCTGGGCAACCCGTGCCAGTGCTCGGTCACCCTCACAGTAAAAATGTGTTTCCTGATGTTCAGAGGGAACCTCCTGCATTTCAGTCTATGCCCATTGCCTCTGGTCCTGTCAAAAGATTTGGTAATTCATTGTGCAATTGAGTAATTCCTTCCTGGTGTAACTCTACTGGGTGACAATTTTTATCTCTGATTGCTTCATGACAAATACAGAGCACCAACTTCTAGCTTCCATCATAATAAACCCATATGGTAGAAAAAACAAAATCTGACATTAGATTTGAAATACACAGGAAACGCATTCTCCATTTCGACGACAACAGAACAGCATTACTGAACTGCAGGGTATCATGCAAATGCTCTGTCACATATTGGCCCACTGACATAGAGACTTACCTGTTTCCAAAAAGAACCACAACGCAATGTTGAATAAAGGTACTATTTCTCATGAAAACTTGTGTTTAGTAGAGATGAAGGCATTTACAGATCTGTTGCAATATGGCATAACTAGTCCTTGCAACAAACCAAGCCTGCACTTGCCCAGTCTATGCAGATTACTATTCACACCTGGGCTAAAAGTTGTGCGTAACAGCACCAAGGAACCTGTGAACATTTTTAAGGCAAAACATGAGGTGAACTCAACTGCATAAAACTGAAGAGCAGAGATTCTCTACTTGCTACTGTTGTACAAGCTTCATTGTCTGGCAAGCTCAGACTTGGCTTTTTGTCACTTACTTGCACAACAGGACATATTGCTGATGCTGCACTAAGATTTATCTCAACTTTCTAGTACCATTTTACTTTCCTTATTTTAGTAGAAGTGGCTACTACCTGTAAGATAAAGTTACTGCTCCTACCCAAAGTGAAACAGCTTTCTAAGTGAGTAGCAAACATTAAAAGGGGCATTCAGCCTCAGCTCTCATATACAAAGAGCTAAGGAAGCACCTGCTAACATGTAATGAAGAGGACTGAAAAGCATGATGTTAGGAATAATTTCAAGTTTGAATAACAGATTTAATTATCAGGCATCTCAGTGGATGCTAGGAGTACTATTAAAACTAACCCTTCCACCATCTACCCCCCTTGAAAACACTCCAGTTGGCCACAACTTTCTTCACTTGAGAACAACGAAGTACAAAGGCCTTACTGATGAAACCACGTTTGCACAGGACTAAGCCAAGACCACAAGGTAAGAAACAGGGAACTTCCTTTTGTTATCATCGTATGCACGAAGGCAGTCACTTGGCATCATAGTCAAGACTAAAATATTTCGAATCCAAGAGACTGACTGTTGGCACTATTTTTCATCATGGTTCATTCAGAATTCAAAATGCAAGCTCACACTGTAATGCTCACATTAAAAATATGCATTTCAAAATAAGTTATCAAAATTGTCAGGTCATAAATTTGTAAATATCAGCACATTAAAGAGAAAATGGTTGTGAGCACAGACTAAAACATAATAGTTGTTCCTTCAGTTACCTGTTCATGACTTTTGATGTATAGCAGGAAAAAACATCCATTCTAACACACCACAAACATCATTTGCTATGTCTTGAAAAAAGAAACTCCACATAAGTAAGCTGCAGCTTCTCCAATGAAGTCTGCATTTCAAACTGAAATTCTGCATACTGATGCATCAATTTCTTTGAAAGGTTAACACATTTACCTGTTATCAGATTCTTCCACTAGTTTTTACAGACCATCTTCAAAGAGCTCAGTTTGCTCTCCTATGCCGCTCAACCTTGTTCTTGCCTTCTTGTAACTTTATTTTCGTCTTATTTAACAACCTATTTTGCTCACCCTACTTTCATTCTAAGCTCTGCAAAATTTCGCATCTGATCAGCATCTGATTGCTGAGTATGCTCTGACAGGGTGTATTTATGCATAAATTTTGAGTGATTCTAGTTTACACCACACTGTGTAAACTAAAATAAATGCAGATATCCAAATAGTTTAAAGATGAACCTCAGCACTTGGAGGTAGAACCACGTCTTCACATCTTTGTTACAAAATTAGGGAATCAGACTGAAATAATCAAGAGATTTAATTTGCTGTAACACACCTTGAATTATCAAAGCAAGTTGTGTCATTGACAGTGCAAGTGTAACCAGTTTGTATTTTTTGAAAATTTGTATATACTTCTGAAGTCTCTACTCAAGCTTGTTCAGATCAATACTTCATTGAGAATACCACGTTTCTAATTCATGAAAGGTAACATCTGGCAGCGCACTGCAATGACTGAAAAGGTGTACGCTAAGACGACTATAGCTGGCAAAAGCAAATGCTGATTTAAGCGCTCCATGACTATACCACCCTCAATCCCCAACAGCAGTAGACTTAAATTTGCTAAGCAGAAGAGATGTGGACTTTGAAAAGCATCCTTGTGGCCTTAAAGGAACTTCATTAAACTGAGGCAGGTGAAGCAACTGCTGAAACCACCGCAGGCACTACCATGTTCAAAGTCCTGGGAAGGCGATGACAGTCACACAGTTGCACACATACTCAGTCAGCAGACAAGCTACCTCTGGTGCCGACTGTTCAACTACTCAGATTTATCACCATGGCAAGATTATGATGTTGTTCATAAACTTAAATCCTGATATTTCTATTCTTCTTGTGTCACGATCAAGGCAAAGATGACATTTGCTTGCAGTAAGAGCAGGACCAGATTTGAGCAGCTTGTTTCTAAGCAGGAGCTCTCTAAACCCACGACAGAAGGCCTCTATTGGAAGCATCAGTACGTTAAGTTATGCGTATTTGAACTTCAGTCCTTTCCCAGCACAATTTTGCCTTGTATATTTAGCTTTTCCCTGCATGTCCTTAATGAAGTTCCACCTGTTTCTTTACAGTTATGCAGACAAAAACTAAAAATGTGAGAAAATATCGCCAACTCCCCAATAACATTACTCTTCTCCATATCTTAATGGAACTCAGGCTTTCAGAATTATTTTGTCCACTGAAACATGTATTTTATTTGCATGTTTGTTTACATTGAACTAGTTTCATTTATAGTTGAACCCTGAAACATTTAGAGTCACATTTGGGTATTTAATTCTATGGTAGCTTCCAAATTTTTACAAGAAACAAACTGAACGATCAGGTCAAACCACATCTTCAGGCTTTTCCACATTACTGTCTCCCCCATCTGTAAACCCATGAAGAACACTTACCTACTTTTACTTTTCCACATTAGTATTTCCACACACCTATGAGGCAAGAAAGGGTACCTATCTATTTTTTTTAAGTTCGCATATAGTCTGTCACTTAATTATTGTGTATTGATTTACACAAAAGAGAAACTTTAAAATTACATTCATCCAGGACAAAGTCTTCCCCCACCCAAAGAGCCATAAATCCTTTTTAATGACACAACAGGTTAAGAATGCTTACATGATATTCATACACTAACAAAAACCCATGTGGAGAGGTATGTGATGACTTGCCAAATCATATAAAAAATTGTTTTTACTGTGCATCTGACATTCCTTTCTTTAACCCATTTCCATCAACTTTAGTATTGCAACCTGCACACAAAGTTTTATACAGCTCATATCTTCCACATCATCAGGAAAAGTTAAAGCCTTTTACAAAAAAAGAAAACCTGGAATACAGAATAGGAAACAAAGTCCTAAATGGAATAGATAAGGCCATAAGCAGGCCAGTGACAATCTTCAAAGATGAATGACTTGGCCCAGTCCTATAGTCAGCATGTCACATTATGTCCTCAAATCACTTCTAAAGCTTTGCAGAAGCTTGCAGAATTTTCACCATACTATAATGGAAGGATAGGGTTGAGTCACAATGCCCTCAGTGTCAGACCAGTGAAAGATTTAGAGCTCAAATACTTCATAAATGTGTAAGACCTCCAGTAAAATAAAGTTTTCCCACCTTCTTTAAAGATACACCATTCAGCTTCCTTGATGCTGTGCAGTTTTGAAGATACGAGATTTTTAAACAATTTTGATTTTCTTTTTTTAACAATAATATGGAGGAGAGTCTACATGACCAGTTTTCCCACCTGAGGCCTCAAGAATTAAGCATTATACATTAATCAATCCCTTACCCTCCCCCAAAACTCTAGATGAACACTTTCCAACCTGTGAGTACTTCTGTGACTACTAGAGCAACAAAGCACAAGTGCAAACGTAGTGTCAAAGTTCTGGGCACCGAGTTTTAAAATCGGTATTTCCCAAACATATCAGACACCTGGGAAATTCAGGTTTATGGTTAACTAGAAGAAAAAGATACATGAAAGAATTAATTTCAAAGGTAGTTAACAGTAATGCTCAAGATCAGCTTTTATCCAACTAGGTACAAAGGCACAACGTATTACCAATCTTTGGTAACAACCATCACTTGAATTATCCTGTTTCTGACACTCATACTACATGCCATCATCTCCAGTACAGTACATGTGTCTAATCTAACCAACTCTATTTTTAAGATGCTAACAATGAATTAATACTTATAACTGGGTAAAATAAGACAAATTATATTTTTTGTTATGTCTTTATAATAAAGTTTCACACAATAGTCCCAATTTACAGAGTAAAAAATGCATGCCCAGTAACATAATGCAACTCAAAACAAGAGCAGGATTTCTCCATGGATGTGTACTTTCCCCCACCCCCCAGTGGACTGGCTTACTCTCACTCAATAAAATTTTTAAAGTCTCACTTTAAAAATGATGAAACTCAAACTAATTTTTTTTCTTTTTATGTTTAATACAACTTGGGGAGTTACAGAGCAAACATCAAGTCATTTGTGACTAATTTACTGTCTTGTACACATGCTTATGATTAAAACCAGATTATCTATGGAAACTAAACTCAGAATTTTTTTGTCTTTGACATTAATACTGAAGTGAGCCGCAAGCATGAAAAAAATCTAGATGTAATCATGCAGGAAAGTATACCAAGTGATCTTAGTTTCCTGAGCCAGCTGTCATTTTAGAAGCAGTAAGAGGCATCCAGGACTTCCTTTTACGTTCCTAATGAACATGTTTTCATGACTTGCTACTTTTTCCCCATAAGGAATAGAAAAAGCATATTTTGCACAAAACATGCAGAGTGAACAAAAAACAGAAAGCAAGCTTAGCAATGAAAAATCCTCCTAAACAAGTTACATAATACTAAAGAAATGCTCTGGTACCCCCCTTCGACAGACATTTGCATTCAGCACTGTGAATAAAATATGAAACTGTACACAACTGTGATGCAAGAATGATGAACATGCATTAAGTGATATTACAAAAACTACACAAAGCATAACATGGCAACGATAAACTGGGACATACACCAGAATGGTTCTAAAAGCATAGCCATCCCAACTGCCAGGTTGATAAAATTTTCACTTTTAAACCAGTAATTCAATATATGACAATTATTTCATACATTTTCTTTCAAAATTCTCAACTTTCAGTTTTTGAAATGTAATAACTGCATTCTTCACACACACTAAGGCAGAAAATTTATTTGTATTATTTGGCACAGCTCCGGTTCTGAAAAGGTCAGATGTGGAACTGCAACTGATACAATGCTGGAAGTTCTAGAAGCACAATGCTCCACATAGGAACAAAACCAAATATGAACTACTGTTTCATTATTAAAATTTTACTTCTGTGCCTTCTGGAAAAGGCTGTTGATTTGAAGTTGATTAAAACTGGAGCTTACCTTTCACATGCTCTGTCCCTTAAAAGTGGAACATAATATACAGAACAATGCAGTGCTATTGTATCAAAGAATGAAGAACATTAGCATTTTAAAAGACAGTATTTCCCATCTTTGTAATTGCAGTTTACGTATTTTCTTCCAAGAGAAAGTACATGTGAAGAGTCTTGCTTCTCTAAAGCAACTGTGTCTATCATCTTTCCTGGAAAAATCATGAACACCACTATTTTCCATATTTTAGTGGCTTGCATGTAACCTTTTCGGCAACTGCAGAAAGTGAACAGACAGATCAAGCTCACATATAATTTGGTTCTACACTTTAGCGTACCTTTTTTTCTTCATTACTTCAAGTACTTGTCCTCTTGGGCCAACTATCACTAAGAATGTAAAACATAACCATGCTATTCAGACATGTAAAGCCCCCAACATATTCCTTACCTATTTATTCTAAGCTATGTATTTCTTAGAAGTGCTGAAAAGTCATCCACCTCACTGAATGAGAACATATATAAAACTATGTTCTCCATGTGGCATGTAGATACAGCACAAACTAGCCTATGTCCGCACAGTTATAACGAGTCTTGCTCTACTGCCTGCTCCTTGCTGTTCCTTCCTTCCACACGGAAATGAGCAGAACCGATAATTTTCACTGGGTTTCTTTGACCCTGCTCACTGCATGGGCACAGCGATGCAAGGGTGGCACAAAGCAGGCAGGCAGGCAGGAGGACCAAGCAGCAAGGAGGGCAATGGGCTATTGATATCTGCAGCGATGCATGTATTGAAGTATTATTTTATATATGTACACAAAGATTTCAAATTTCCCATTAGCATACAAATATTTAAAACATCTGTAAGCAGCTTGAAAGATCACTTCCAGTTGGCAGTTCAAAGGCTGCATTCTACACTAGTGTGATACCTGCTTTATGCATTTTTTTTCCTGCAATTTTACATTAGATAAAAATATTTAAAGCTTAGTAACAGCACTAAATCTTTTTACAGCAAACGATGAACAGAAATGGAGTTTTTTGAAAAAGAAACACATTAAAATGCCCCAAACACCGACAGCAAACAGCTGCAAAAAGAATTACAGTAAATCCTCGTGGTTTTTACATCCTTTTAATTTATTACATTTCCTGTTCCAACTGCTTAAGTGTATGTGGTTTTCCACCTTGCTTAAATATATGTGGTTATTTAAAGAGGGAAAATCTGTTTTGCTTGCGGGGGGTGGGATAAGCACTGGGGTTTTTTTGGTTTGGGTTTTTTTTTTTTTTGGGGGGGGGTGTTTTGTTTTTTTTCTTTCAAATATTCACTGACAATAAAATTGCTTTCCCTTTCGCATAAATAAAAAACTCATTACAGTGAAATTAAGGTTAAAACCGGGTGAAAATACCTTAATCCTATCCCATAATTATTAATAAATATTTACTATTTCATTTTCCTTTACACCACCTTGTGTTCAGTGCTTCTCTGGCTACGACACATAGGTGCAAGACTGGATTCTCACTGGTTTGATGAGAGGCTAACAATCTTAAAATCCACTGTTTCATACTTACGACAACATGAGGTGTGTATGCTGCATACAGTTGCTGTATTCAGCCACAAAAATCAAGTCCTACAGAACAATTCCATAACAACAACATAGAAGAAACATGTCCAACTGCAGTGGCCCCATCCTACGTCCATGAATATTAAAAATCTTTTAGAACGTTCATTCACTTGTTTTTCTGATATTCCTTGGCCATCTGTACAACACTAAACTCAAAGCTTAAAAAATCCAAGACATTAATGTAATTGCTATTTCTACCTTTTCCATTAAAAATTATTCGTTTGGGTTTCATATATAACAAGTTTTAAAGTTACTTTCGTGAATCCACTGTAGATATGAAATTAAACCACATTTGTCCCATTTTTATTATGTTACTTTATTCCCCCTCCCCATCCTTTTTCAATTTACATACAGGACCCTTCACACTTATTCTTCTTCAGGGTTCTGTGCAACTTTTTTTACTGAGAAATTAAAGGCAAGAACAGTATCTTTATTCTCACTGTGCTTCTTTCAAGTCAAGCACTTAACATCCTGCATACAGAGCATGTAAGGTCAATCAAATTATACAGCTATGCTTTACTCTACAGAAATTAAGATATAAAAGCACACTAGTAAAACTAGGACAATAGAAACTCTAGACAAACCATTTACCAAAACAAATGGAAAAACCTTATCAACACGTGTACGCAGTAACACAGTGAAGCTCCTTCTGAATCTCATACCTCTTATTATGAGCATTTTGTCCTCTATTCGAGGGACTATATACAAATTGTAAGTTTTACCCACATTTACAAAGATTTTTTTCTTTTCATGTGATTTAGGTATAAAATAATCATTATATGAGAGTAGTCTTTTTTAATGGTTTAACCTATAAGTATGCTATAATTATCTTTGAACTTAAACATTTTTGAACGGTTCCTTCAATTAGCAAAAAATGGTTGCTGTTCTAAACTGCTTTTCTGAAGAAATCCATCTCTTACTGCTTTTAGAAGTCAGGCTGAGGTCATCAATATGAGTATCTCCAAATTTCAATTGTACTAATTTTCATAGTAGTTTAAGGAAGTTCAAGATGGAAAAGACCTATTAAATCTATCCCATTGAAAATGAACACATTGAGGGCTTGTTTCCATGCATTTAAGATCATCAAAATTACTGTTTTCATGAAAATTTATTGTTCAGTTTATCTATTCTACAACTTACATTTTAGACATAGATAACTTAACTTTTATAAACTTCCGTATTTCATGGATTACTGTGAAAACAAACCTGAAATGCTTACAGCTATGATGTTTAAAATATTTTATTTGGAAAAACGCAAAACTATTAACAAAACTGATTTCTTCATAACAACAAAACACCAAATTGGTGAGACTACCTACTAAGACTAAGTATATTTCACGGTATATCCCAAAAGGCAACAAAAAGCCAATCCAATGGGAAAAATGACACCTGACATTAAGTATTCCAAGTTTTTAGCCAATCCTTCTATTGTTACTAAGACCTCACATTTCATTAAATGGATTTTTAAGAAAGCAAATGCTTTTGGGGTAAATACAGTCAATCCACCATTTGCCACTAAACGAGCACCAAACAGCCAATAAAGGAATAATGTCCAACCTCTGTATTTTCCATAGGCCATGCTCCCTCCCTCCTCACTATTCAATAATCAGGGAAGTCTGGACTGGTATTCCCTCATGCTAGAGATGAGCTAACAGCTCAAGGAAAGCACCAAATCCCAAGATGGTTCTGCATCTTGCTGACAGCACAGTGGCCAAATTAATAAATTCAGGGCTCCTGAGAAGACAATTAAATTGCATTTGAAATATGTGCTCTCAAGTCCTCTGGTCTTGGCCCCAAGCATAAGCACACAAGAGGTGCTGGATGCAGACTCTGTAAAACCACCTATGGATACGCACCACTTCAAGTCTCAGGAATGGGACTCAAGGCATTCATGTTGGCGGTCCAATGTAAACTGACCCCATCAACTGCTACCCAGCCTTCTCTGCCATTTCAATAGTTAATTTACAGTTTATTTTGACTTGTCTTTACTGAGAAGGGAAGAACTATGATCCAACTTGTTATATAAAAAGTATATATTAATAAGCATGCAAAAAAATTAGTTTCCACAACATGTTTAAGTAAAATGAGCTTCATGCCATCAGAGCACACCACTCATTTGCTGAACATCACCTCAAAGCATATTCTTCCTTCAAAGGGCCTAAGGGGTTTTGTTTTTCACTTGAGGATCTTCCTTTAGATTGGTTATTTCAGCATTTTTAGGCCAAGTTATCTCAAGGTAGACTGTGACTGTTTAACAATCAGTACTTCAAAAGAGTCAAATGTATTTGTATTTAGTACCTTTCAAAAGAATTTGTAATTGCAGATTATTCTATTTTTCAAGTTAAAAAAAAATCTGAAATCAAAAGTGGAAAAGGGGAAAAATGAGTTTGGTGTAACATTTTTAAATATGACAGTATACTTTAGATCAGAATGCTCCTCAAAGAATGCATGCCATAACATCCTGTTGGATTAAGGTTAAAATTAATGTAACATTTGGTTCATATTGTCTTCTTGCCATGTATTTTAATCTTTTGTTCTAATAAGTTCCCAATTTATTGTCTCTTTATATCCAACTGGATAAAGTACATGTGGACAATAAATAGAACAACTTAAGGTCAGGAATTTTCTTTTTAGGTAATCCATGGTAATTTGCATTTTTCTTAGAAAATAAATATAGTTAAGTATATTTGAATCACCACCAAGTTTCCCAAGATATCAATGTGCGTTATCTAATGAGCACACTGGACAGAACTACAAAGAAATTAAACTCACAACCAAAATAAATTTTATTTTAAGTGCCCAATAGCTCCCCTTCAAGTGACTGAGGTAATAAATGCGCAAACGCAGTTAGACAAGCTGGATTCTGGTGGTGGTATGCTTTCTTTTACTTATGACAGAACAGTAAAGCTTTGATGGTATCTTTAAGTACTAAAATTGTATCTTGTGAAAATCAAGCATTTTAGACTGAAATTTCAGGAATAATGTAAAAGCTCACTAAGTACAACCAAAAGTAAAGTGCACTGTAGTTGTTAATTTCATTTGGTTTAGCACAGCATATAGCAGAAGAGTCAGGACTTCACTGTGCTTTCTAGTCAAACAGATCAAGGCCAGTTAAAAACTTAAGAACATGTGTACAGAGAAAAAGTGGTAAGTGGATTGGCCAGATGAGGAACATGAAAAATGAAACACTTCCAGCACATGGGTGGTACCTTCAAGCAAAAACGCTGCTTGGCCACATCTGCATACCATTAAGAAACAAATCGGGACCACTCCTTTTTAAACAAAATTACGCTTTTGTCATATAGCTAGAGTCAGTTACTATCAGATATGGCAAAATGAAAATCACTGCCTTTACAGTGGAGCTGTACACAACCAACATGGCCAGGGAGCCCCAAGAAAGCTTTTATGAAGAGCAGCTGCCATCAGCTACAAAAGGCATTCTTCACAAAATCTTTATAAAGTGTGCCCAAATTCAACATTTCGGTATTTATTTTTTAGGACTTAAAGGCTTGGTTCATCGATATTTAAAAAGGGTTTAAATGATTTTCTGCAATTAAGGACAGCAGACAAATCCACTGTTACCATGCAGCAGAGCCATCCAAGTCAGAGTTTTATAAGAAGGGTAGCTCAGAACTGTGGAATGAAAATCACTAATATTAATTAAAATCTACAGTAACTTTCAAATACACATCTCTGCTTGCTAGCACAAATGCAGTGCAACAAACATGCACTTCAAATAGCATGAGGCTGGCAAGAAAAGAATGAACCACTTTTGGCAGATTTGGTACGTTTAATGTACTTCTGAAACATACTCAGATACTACAAGGATGAGGGTGTATGTATCTAAACAAATATACAGGAGTTTTTCCTTTGAAAAAAAGTGAACAGACCTCTTGAATCTAGTTCAAGTTATATTTAAAACATGTTCCCCTTACAGCTTTATAGTTTAGAATTACCAACTCGCACGACTACTTTCTCAATCCTCATAAAAACCGTCATGTACAAGGGTGAAAAAGGTAAGACAAAAGTAATCTAATATTTAGCCACCTTACTAGGCATCAATTTAAACTGCATTTTCAACTGAATGCAGTACACCAAAGCAGAGAGCTTAAGTAGTTGCTACATGCAAACATTAGTTTACACCCAGAGAAAAAATAGCAATTTTCCCAAATTTTGAGTTTTAGGAATAGCGTGCCAAGTAGAAGCAGTTGCAGGTTTTGTTTGGAAGAATGACTGCTGTTAAAGTGACACATGTAGGGGAAACAGTATTCCAGACTTTAAACCTAGCTCACTATTACATTACAAACTAAAGTGTGGCACGTATGTCAAGTCGCGCAAAAAAGGGCAACATTAAAAACAGTTTAGAGGAAAATGATTAGTAGTTATAAATGTCACAAGTGAGGACCTACACATGTGGTAACTCCTGAATTGTAGGAAAACAATCTCTCACCTTCAGCCATATAACACTGGCAATTTAAGTAAGTGTACTTCCAAAATGGCAGCAATACCACAATTTTCCTGTTACCCATTTGCTCACAATTCAATTCAGCAAGACCATCACTGCTATATTAAGACAACAGACATACATGCTCTCTCCGCTGCCTGCATCCCATGCTTTGGGCTACGGACATACCATTTCAATATAATCAGGGCACTAATTAACAACTCAAGTCAGTTGTTAATCAGTATCACTATTCACGGAGATAAATTTTAGTAATTTCTATTTCTGAAAATGGGAGTGAACTGATAAAAAAAGAACACTAATACTTTACAACTATTTTGCACAGGAAAAAAGCAATAGTAAGCAAAAAGATCCCTACTTTCTTGCCAGTACAGGAATAGAACCAATAGGTCTTTTCCATCATCTTCCATGACTGGTAAAATCTGAATCATAAAAAGCTTCCTAATAGCTTTATCATCAGTTTTATCTTAAGACTCAATCAGCAAATCTAGCCTGACTTGTGTTGGAAATGGGTATTTTTCAAATTCATCATTCTGTAAAACATTTAATAATACTCATGAGCAATCCTTCTCAATGCGTATTACTCTACTGTAAGTGAAGAATTATTTAAACTGGAAAACATGTATTTGCCTCCTAATTAAACAGTTCATCACTGATAACAGACTTGTTTCTATTCAAACGAACCACTGGGGGAAATGTAGACTTTTAATGATGCATTACGCAGTAGGTGGCTTTAAACCAGCTTGCACAAACGTCTCCTTCCTTGCAATGGCAAGATACTTTCACGATCAGTAGAACACACAGATGTCACAAGAATTTTTCTTCCGTAGAAGTATGGTTTAGGTAAATTCATTCATGCTGTTATGAATAAAGCATACATACAGATTCCTTTTCCAAAGTTGTTGGTTTTTTTTCCCCCAAGTTAAATTTTCCAATGATTTGAGTAATGGGTATACTCTGTTGATAAGCCTATTGTGACCGAGTTTGCAAAGGGAGACTGAGATGCAAGGACACAGTATCCTTGAGAACACTTTGTATAAAATTTGATACTCTTCAAAAGTCGAAATACACAAAAGCAGTTGTGTTATAAATTGTTCATAGTATGTGCTGCAACACGCAGTTTAGCTAAACAGATTCACTATTAAGAATGGACCTTTCTTGACACTTAGTACAAACTACATAAGAATGAAAATGATGCCACTTATAATTAAGCATAAAATTATTCTCACCCAGTATTAGTAATAACATTCCCAAAATCCTTAAGTGATTTTTATATTTTATTGTAATCAGATAACTGCATGTTTTACAGCATAGTCACACATTGTATTTTGCTAGTCACAAACACATTGCCTTACATAATGATCCGCATCATTTCTGCTCTATACTACAAAGCCTATGACCGAATACAAAAAAAGTTTTACAAAAGAAACTGTTTTAAAGACTACAATAACAATAAAACCGTTTCCAGATAACAGCTAAAATTATAAAGGCATATCACTGTATAGTTTTACTGGAATTTCTAAACAGTAAGGAATGAAGTAAGTTTTAGTATCTGCGACGCTTGTTAGGTCCTTCAAAGTTGCCCCCTGGGTTTCCTCTACCAAAGCCACCAGGTCCACCACTGACGGCACCTACACCACTCATTGGCGGCTGAGGAGTTTCAGAGCCCGTTCTACTAACCAGAGGCGAACCCATCTGTGATGGACCTCCTTGAGGGAATCTCTCATTATGCTAACACAAGTCCATTTGGAACGTGCCAAATGCGAGTTACAACAAAAACCACAAGTGATGTTGTCATGAAGTTCAGCAGATAGTCCAGCAGAATCAGGATCACACATAGAGGGAAGAAAGGAGCAATTCAATTAGTCATTATGGAAAAAGAGCTGGAAATTAAAGAGTGCTAATGTTATGCTCCAACTTTGTAACGTAAATTAGAAGTTAAAAACTTAAGAATGAAGACTAAATCTGGTGCTGAATGTAACTTCATCCTCTCAAGCACATCTGAAGCAATACATATTCTCTATGTAACAGAAGAGACAGCAAACAATAATTGTATACCTGAGCCCTATTCTGCCTTACATACCAACTACAATGCTTCTCCCTTAAATAAATTAGACACAGAAACATTGTTGAGCTAGGAAAAAAAAGCCCACAAAACCCAGCTTTTTTATTTCTAGAGACTGCAAATTTATTCTTTTAAGAGCAATATAACCTGAAGACTTGTATACCCACATATCTGTGAATATTTCAGTCCATACTACCTGGAGTCAGTCTTTCGTATGACACTTTAGGAGTCTTTAGACTTTTAAAACCCAGTCCAAATAAACTGACACAGCTAGTGACAAAATGCATAACTGGACTATGCCTAGTTTAAAAAAACCCTTAATCTCAAATATCAACGTAAGATGAAAATCCAGTTAATGTTCTACATTTATTTTCCTTAGTTCTGTGCTTAATATTAATGAAGGTATCTGTGCTTACACAGATTTATTTGGCTATAGCAATTAAGACCTAAAACAGAAAACATGCATCTGAGCACTTACAGTTCAGTATTTATGCAAGTGTTTAAAAACAGAACCCCACATGATGAAATTTAAAACATTAACTCAACATAACATAAACCATTAAAAGCATAGATCTAAGTTACAATCAGATCTTGAAATGACTCATCATTCACCTGTTGAGAACAGTTACACTTTCAGAAGAAATTCTTTCTGTACAGAGATCTGTATTAACTGCCCAAGTATTCAGAGTTCAACAAGAACATTCAAGACTAGCACTTTATTTATATGTCCTAATCAGAGAAGAATTCTTCTGAAAGTTTAAGTCCAGTAATAGTAGTACAGCTCAACAGTTCTAAAGTCTGCTAATTCATATAAATATTACTTAAAACCAGCATTATATATATCTATATAGATAAAAATATATGCAACTTAGATTATGGTTGTATATCATGTGCACTGTTTAAAATTTGACATTGAATAAGAAAGAAGTTAATTCAACAGCTGCCTAAATACCTACTACTGCCCCAAACTCCCTTAAAATCTGCAGCACTGGTTAAAAAAAATGTTTAAAAATTATCCTTAACTCATGCCAGCTTGTTAGCAATGGATATGAATTCAAGAAATAGCTTATCACATACCCCTGATAATTTTTACCACTTGACTTTTGGACAAAAATCAAGTCCTCTTTCCAACAAGGACTCCTCTCTCCAGCTGACAAGAAAACTGCAGTAATAAACTACCCACAATAAAGTGTGTAGGGGGAAAGATATTTTTAAAATGTTATGTTCAAAGACAACCTATGTTTCAAAAGACTGCAGTGGAACAAAAAGATCGCTCCAATTTCCCCCTAAAAGACTTCAGAAAAACATCCAATTTAAAAAACGAAAACTGTATTTCTGGTCTATAAAGTATATTCTCCATTTCCCTCAGAAGAAATTGAAATTAATTCTTACAGTCTTTTAGTAGACAGCCCTCAAAAGATCTTTAAAGTGTCTTTCCAACAACACGAAAAATACAATAAGGTTATACCTTTCTGTAGGGGTCTGCATCCCAAACTAAAACCCCTGAAATTCCAAAATGAAAAAAACAAAACCAAAATCCAAACCCAACAAAAAAACCCACCCAACATAAAAAACATCTAATTTGTCCTTCAGTAGCATGCAGAAAAAAACAGAAGTAAAAAAAGGTTTTTTTAAAGCATGCATTTTGAACTGTCAGTGTATTCCCTACATTTCCATACCTGGAATGACTTTTTGTAGAAAAACAACAGTTTGAGATAGATACCATGATTTACGATACCATGTTCTTTCCCTTACACCTCTTTTTCAGTGTCTACATAACCACAAGAGAATGTTCAGAGGTGATCAGTAATGCAGTGGTCTCCAGCAAAAGTATCTCTGAAAACAGTATTTTGTGAAAAGCATCCTCCTTGCTTTGTGAGGAATGATACAACTGATAAAATGAGATGGCTCCTATGATGTGAAGCGAGATTCTCACCTTTAACTGGTAGAGACCAGACTTATTATGTATTTTGTGCTCAATCAAAATCTCATATTCCTCTACGGAACAAAGGATTTTGTCCAAACTTACTGTTACTGAGCAATCTGTATAAGATGGATCCTGGTGAGAAGATATATATTAAAAAACCCCATACGGCTACAAAATGCTTTTGTGTTCCAATAAAACTATAACGGAATCACTGTTTATACTATATACTCCTTTGTATCACACCACCACTAGACGTTCCCAAATATCTATTTACAGAATAATATTGAAAAATATGTAAAAATCAGATTAAAAATTACATAGTTGTTTCTCTACATAAGACATTACAGCTAGGAAAAGTGACTGGCTATGAGAACAGAGCAAAAATGGCTACTGCTTTAACTGCATCCCAATGGCACATCTGCTCTTGATAAAAAATTCAAGATGTATACAAGACATTCCACACCATCCTTGGCAACTGGGCATTATTTTTCCTGTATTGGTATGACAGTTATCCCTAACAGCTGTTGGCATACTTATTTTCCAAGTGGCATAATTACTGTCATAATCTCATGCTTTCAACGGTGTAAGAAAGGAAATACAAAAAACACTAAAGTTGCTTTAAAAGATTAAATAGTTTACACAAAGATATCTTCACACTACACAGCCTCCAACATTTAACTATTATTCAAAAACCCCAACAAGCTAATACACAGAATTTGGTTTTACAAAAGAAAAAACAGCAAATACCTAAATTCACAGATTACTCTGGTACGTTGTTCCTTCTTCATTTCACAGAAGTGATTTCCTTCTATCAGGGAGTTTTTCATGACAGGTCAGACAGGCAAAGTCTTGCCACAAGTGCTGTACATTCTAACCTCAATTTAAAGTTTGGTTACTGATCAAAGTACTCACCCCATTCCTAAGGGAAGTAGGATTTTCATAGTAATATCAAATAAAGATTTCCCTTCTGTGTTGCAAATTATTTACCTGAACAAGTTTTATCAATTACTTTTAATAGATCCAAAACATGCAACACGTTCTTACTCAGTGTGAAAATATCTTTGGTAACAAAAATGGGCCATGAGACATGACAGCTATTCGAAGTAATTAAATTTGTGATACGTTACCACTGTTCCATTATCTGGCATCATTGGTGTTCCCATATTTGCAGCTCCTTCTGGTCCCATGGAAGGACCAGGACCCATTGCAGGGCCAGGTAAAGTTCCTCTGTTGTTCATATTCATACCCATCATTGGAGGAGGGCCTTGGTTACCAGCAGGTGCTGGGCTAAACGCATCTATGCAAAACAATCTATACTTAGAGCTGTCCTATCTGAATTTTACAAGAATAAACAAACAATGTACAATATTTAAAAAGTCAAATGTACAAGACTTCTAATACTTGAAAAAAAATAATTCTTTGAGACTGTACATTTACGTCAATCATCTGCTTTTAAACAGATTTTCATTAATCCCTAGTATTCTGCATTACATAGTCTGCCTCGTGTATTTGAAAATCCTGAACTTGACAGCTAAATACAGCTGTATGGTTTGTGTGCAGGAACTGAAGTGTTCATACAGCACATATATGTCGTATACACACCACAAATTAGCAAAAGTCTAATCTGCAGTAATTGGCAGCTATAAAGCAATTTGGTTCTTTAGGGATCGTAACATATTAAATAGGTATTTGCAAGAACTGTTCTATCAGTATTATGTCAATTGTATATAGTGTTACAGCGTATTAGTCTAACATCTAAAAGCAATACCAAAGGTGGTACTCAACTTCACCATAAATTATTTGTAGTATGGCATAAATAATTCTTGCATTTAAGTATAATCTATTATAGTAAAAGTACCAGAAAGCTAAGGGAAGTTTTGTCAGAATTGAAAGTGACCGCACAGTCGCCTCCAAAATTCTGATTTACAGTAAGAAGCAGAAGAAAACCTTAAAAACATCTTTTCAGGAGATTGTTTAGCTATAATACTGCGCTAGGAAACCACTCTGCCAGTACCCACCAACATACTCAACAGGTAGGTAAAATTAGCTTCGTAACATTTTCTCATGTTGTTATAAGAAAGAAAAAAGTCTGATTATACATATCATTTACATCTGCTATTATGAAATATAATCAACTTTAAGACTAGTGCTAATGCATTGTTCTGCCCTGCCCGCCCCCCCCCCCCATAATCCACTCTCTTCAAAAAAAGCGTGCATCAAAAAATTGATAACTGAAGAAGGCGTGCCTTTGGAATCTAGCCTATGTTTTAAGTCATGACAACATACAAGAATATCAAGAAATCTGCTATGTTGCTAGACTAATAAACTTGTTATTTCAAATATCAACCTCTCATTGCAACTGTAACTTCTTTAGTAATAAATATATAAATGTACATCATTGTAAGCAGGCCATTTAGCACGGATACAGTACTATGATTATCTGCAGGTATCCAAAATTGCATCTTTATGACCTGCCCTGAGTAAATGTATCACAGCAGTCAGTGAAACCACTGCATCCAAGATACTACTACCAAAATTGCAGACCTGGGCTTGATCAAATACATTATGCCAACTGGAAGCTACTCAGCAAAAACAATCCATGCAACACAGCAGCACAATTAAAGTGCTAAACAAGTTTATTAGAAGTGATAGAGAAAATCCCTGTAATTCTGAAAAGCAGAACTCATTTGAGCTTAGTAATGAGGAATTCCAAGACCTCTCCCTATGACACTAAGCCAAAACGAAGGCATGCGCAAGTCAGATGCTTCTTACCTACCCACAAGCATGATCAGTTCGTGTAGCAGGTAGAACATTGTGCTACAATTCAAGAGAATTACAGTTGAATACGCCCTAAAACTTTTTTTTAGTGACAACCATTCAGTGACTAAATACAGAAAGAAAAGAAGTCTAAACTGCCAATATAAGGAGAATGCTTTATTTTCAGAGGCTAGAAGTCCTCTGCAGGACTATGATGTTCGCAGCGCTTAGTGGTAGTAGTAGTGCCATTAACTAAAGGCAGTCAATGCTCAGTTATCTGTTACTGCCTTGCTTACCAGCCTAACCAAACTTCGCCAGCTGGCCACACGCAGGTAGTGTTCGCTTATCCTTCCACTGCAACAAAGTTATCCTCTGTATCATACAAATACACCCATATTGCTTCCAGGGTGACGTGTAACAACCTATACTACCAAGCCTCTATAGTGTTAAGCCAGTTTCAGGCAGAATCAGCTCTGACAGCAGGATAACTAGGGAGTGTAATGGAAGGACAGTGGGGCCCTGCACAATTTCAGGAACAGGCCACTATAGCATTTTAGCTATACCTCAGAGGTCCTCCTAGCTCCGAAACAGACCCTAAGAGCTAACCCCTTGATTGCCCATTCTTTTTGGTAGGAACATTGATGTCAGAAGTATATTCACTGGACCAGGTTCAGCAACAGATGGAAAGCAGTCATCAGTGTTCAGGGCACAATGCATGGACACTAAAAAAAAGGTCTTTTTCTGCAATCTGGAGGGTTGAAAAAGTACACTGTAAGCGTCCAAACAGCACATGCCAACGTCTGGCACAGCTGGCAACAAGTCATAGTCAATAATCCTCATCAATGCAGAGATAGTTGCCAAAAAAGCTTCCCCCGCCTCCCCCGAAAAGTTTATCAGCTGCCCTTAGCATTACAGATGCAGTCAAGTGCTATGATGAGGCATACAGATTCTCTCAGAACTTATTTGATTCAGAAAACAATGTAAAAATGAGTGGTCCTGCACAAGTCAGCCCAGCACTAACTAATTCCATCACAGAGGTACCTTGCTTTCTAATAACACTATCATGGCGGTTATTTCCATTACTGAGGATACTCCAGCAGTGTCCCACATGATGAAAAGTCAACAAAGGGAACAGGTAAAGGCTAGTTAAAAATAAGGTTACAATTCTAACAAATGTTGAGAAAGGATGCTAAGATCAACAATTAAAGGTCTACTATTTAAAAGGTCTACTGCAGGTTTTTTGGGCTGTAGCAGCAGGGTGGGTAATGAGCTGGAGAAAAAAAAATCTCTACAAATCCACATATTGTGGAAACACACACTATCTTTACCTATTTGCTATGGAAATTTTTCCCTTTTTAAGATAGCAGTTCACTGTTAATGCAAATTCTTTGGAACTACACATTTATTTCTAAAAGCATTTGTATCAAGTTTAAAAATCAAGTCATAGCACAAAGCTTACAAAGCAAGACTATGAACATCACTGTTAAGCATTAAAACCTGACATGAAAAGCGCTGTGAACTGACTGCTATAAACACACATTTAAAAATCTATACGTAAAAAGTGTATCTTGTGGATCTGGACAACTGACAGTATCAGTATTTACAAAGTCTCCTAATTAAATGAAATTTTCAAGTAGACTGCAACATACATGCAAAAGTACAACTATAAAATAAAAAAATTAGTCACAATTTATGCTTCAGCTTATTATTTGTAGGTAGCTTCACAAAGTCTTCCTTTAGAATTCTTTTTAAAGTTCTCCATCTTCACTGAAAGAAAAAGCCTCTTTCTATTTTGCAGCTATAGATGTGTCTCAGTTAATAAATGCAAGGAAATAGTGAATAATGTATTTTAAAACTTGGACCAAGCAGACTCATTAGTCTATAAATTCACATTACTCAAAATGTCAAGCAACAATGCTTACTAAGTTTTGGATGTACTTTAAAATACACAAAAACAGTATTAACTTCTCTTTAAATTATCATCTATCTTTACTTTAAATGATCAGGAAGCTTCCTCAAGATACATATTGACATATTCAGTTTAGTAAGAAATTTTTTTTAAAGAAATATTCTAAGTTTCAGTTTTGTTTAAAAGCAGATATTCTGGGTAAGTTAAGATTCCAAACTGTTTCAGTCTACATATACAGAACAAGCACCAATTATCAAGAAAGTACTTTTCTAGACCTTACAGTAACAATTTTTAGCAGTGACATTATTTTAAGTCACAAAAGTGAACCGAGAATATCTGTAAATACAGACTTGCAATAAATTAGAACACCAACCACATCACTGATTAATCTTTTGTCACGCACATCGACAAGAACTTAACAATTTTAAGCTCTAATTGCATGCAGTGAAACGACGTACAGTCCCAACTTCTCTGAATAGGTAGTCCCTCCAAAAGAACACCAAATACTTTCTAAACAGAAAATTCCTCTTTTGTATCAGATAATTTCTAGAGCACCACCTTTCCCTGCCTTTTTGTTTCTCTTAACTTGCACATCATATTTTTCTCCCACAGGTAGTCAAAACAATAAAGATACACCTTGGGGAAAAAAAAATAGCTGTTTGGCAGAAAAGTATGTGAGGATATTTTATATCCTAATACTGTTTACTCCTTTTTACCAGTAGTTGTCTTGTCACTAATTAATAGTGCTTGAGTAACATGTACAGTCCCAAAGAAAAAGAATTTTACATTACAGAAGCCTTTTTCCTTCAGATCCCTACCTCCCATGTTTATTGCTCCACGAGGACCCATATCACCCATTCTCATTTCCTGTTCTCTCTGAAAGTAAACATAGTTTTCATGGTCAACCTATCATTCTTAGAACTTAAAACATTCCCATTTACTCCATGAAAATAGAATTTTTTCAAGTTTCAAAAGCTTCCATTGATTATAAAAACGTACAAGGAATAAAGTTAACTATACTTCCCTGTTTTTATAAAATCAAATGGAATAATGAGTTCAATATAGCAATGCTGTACATTTTTGCATAATGCTAAAGGTTAAACATCACAAGTTTCATTTATCAGATGCAGCAGCCTAAAGCTCCCACTTATGTCATCAACTGCAAATGAATCCATTTTCACCCAGTGTTTTTAATTAATAAGAAGTATATTTACATTTTAAATGTAAATAAAGAGGTCTTATTACAGTATTGCCTAAAGGCCGTGGTTCAGTAAGAGCCAAACTGGCTTCACAACTCAAAAATACTAGTGTTGACTGGAAACCAAGCTCTGATGTGTTATATTATGGTATATAAACTCAGTCTGCCACTTCAACTTTGTTCAAATAGTTTTGACTTAACTTGGTGGTGGTACATTTTTTTGATCAATTACACCGTGCTATTGATATCTTGGTTCAGATACTGACCATCCTTTTGAAACCAGCATAAAATTGCAGTATCAACATAAACTATGTAACATGTATTTATACTAAATAGACAAATAACAAGCCAAATTGATCCAGATTCAACTGACACTCAGTCATCCAACAGCAAAAGAGTTCTGACATTACTGATCATGAACCACGGCCTGCTGTGAAACAATACTCAAAAGATAGTACCCAGAGTGGAAGAGTCATCACTTAGGGGAAAACAAAGTACGCTATCACAGAGATAATTCCAAGGGATTTTAGTATTACTGTTTACATCAAAAGGATGAAATAGAAAGAAATTCACAGTTGAAAATGAAAACCAATGAAACTTCTACCAAAAATTTTTTCTCATGAATATTCTGGAAAAATGTTAACTTATATTCCACACTTGAGTGAACACACGTGCTGAGAATAAGCATATGCAAAAAAATTTACCTGATTCTGAAAATCATTCCATTTATTACTTAAGAGTGTAAGTTCAGATGCACTTTGAAAACAATTCCATATACTAGGCAGTTAAATCAGCCTTGCTATAACCAACCTTCAAATGGAAATATTAATAAAATCAAAATACATTCATACTATTTTTACAGTTTCATAAAACTCCTTTTTGTTCAATCATGTTTGGGATGTCAAACATGAGTCTTCTGTCTTCACACGCTTAAAGCAGTAGACACCAATATTTGAAAGAACAGAGTCAATAGTTCTGCAAAAATATCCTGGTATGGGAAATCGTCATAGGATACACGACAAAAGGCTCTCAGGTCAATAACTCTGTTTCTAGTAAGTCATATTAACCTAGAAAATGTACTCAATCTAAGAATATTATACACTATTTTCAAAAGAATATGGCTTAGTGTGGAGAGGAAAAGCAAGGCCTTGTAACTAAAAGACACAGGCAGGTTTTAAGGCACAGATATGAAAGGCCATTGACGAACACCAACAAGGACCTCTTCTTCTGACCCTAGAATCCCGTTAAAACTTTGTAACAGAAGATGCAATTACTTTGTCACACCTTTCACAGTAATGTCAACTGACACTTCAAGTGAAATCAGCAGCCCTATTAGGATCAATCATTCCCAGAAACTAGTACCAATGAGTTAAGTCACAAAATCAGCATACAATCTTGTTGATATTAGTCTGCTTTTACACCTCAGCCCTGACATGAAGCAGCACAAGAAAAAGCAGTATATCATTGCTAATGTCAATCCCTAGCCCAACATGGTAGAAAAGACACCATGGCTATCATTTCACATAAATCAGACTGTCGGTGCACGCATGAGTGCATATGTGCGTGTGTGAAAACAGAACATGCCACAAACAGCTGTGAGATACTCTTTAGCTACAAGGGAAAGTACCAGATTGTGAATTACTGCACATAATTTACTTGATGCACCTCAGGTTTGACAGTAAGCTGGTGGTTCTTTCTTTAATGCAAAATGTGCCATATAAGGCAGGGTCAAGTACAATACCAGCTAGATAAGGATGTTAAGTACAGAGCTATAAAGCTGTACTAGGTACTAGAACTTAACTTGTTTTCTCTGCAAAGGACAGAAGTGTTGGCAAGCTATAATATACACTTTTTATAGAAAGCACACTACACTTCCTCCTACCAATAAAGCAGTTTTTTCTCAGCTTGAAATGCTAACAGTCTTCAGTTAACAATAAGTACAACAAAAGAGAGGCAGAACCAGCAATTTTTACTTTTTTTAGTCTAGTCTAGACTTTGTAACAAAAAACATATAGTAATTATTTGCCATTTTGTAGCTTTAACTTTGGTGTTGAACCATGACCATATAAAAAACATTGCAGCTATAGACTCAAGAGCCATAAATGTGCCTTATCTCTGCTGCCTGTTAATCAACAAGATCTTGCGTACAAGAATTATTATTATTCCTACTGTTGCATGTTCACAACTTATCATGTTCTTTTCAATTTTCAGCACGGGGAAATTTCTTATATACTGTTAACATGGAATTAGCAAATTTAAGATCAATCCCCTGTCAGACAAAATACTCAATTTCAAACGTTAACTGACAGCAACTATCATTAATGTAATTAAATGCTTGACATATTAACTATAAAAACATGCGCTTAGATAATTTGTCAAAACCTGTATCTGCAGGAGTCCAGATGATAACAAAAATCCAGTCTTATCATCCACAAATCATGTTCTGGACAGCTATTTACTATGTGATCATAAGTAAGTTATTGCAGGTAAGGTAGGTCAACTATTCCACGAGTTTTGCCCAAAATATGAGAGAGAAAGGAATACCAACAGGCAGTTATGACAGAGTAGCCGAACCAGTGCTGGTTGATATTCCAGCCCAGCTGGGAGTTTCATTCTTGGATACTCAACCCCTTGGCAGAACATAGCAATGATAGCGTTATCTTCGCAGAACTTCTTTTCCTCACTATGTGATTGCCCATTCTTCTGTTGAGTAGCTGCCTGCTTCAGCTCCTTCCCTGAAGCCACCCATAACTACCCATAACAGGGAGTTAAACTTGAGCAGCAAGAGAGGAGGGCTAAACTTTTACTAGAGAAATATGTGGGGAGGCGATTAAGAACCTCTGAAGTCACCTGGTACCTGGGAAAACAACTTAAACTGGAAGAGAACAAGAAAAATGGGTGATATGCAATTACAGGGGGAAAAGAAAGCCATAAGACAAAGAATGTGCAGTAAAGCATAAGTTAACCTTTTGGAAGATTTAAAAAAATAAAAAACAAAAAACAAAGGGAAGCAACCAAAGAATAATATCCTATTGTAAAAGGACAATTGTTTAACACAACTCAAAAGAAAGCTTTCCAAATGACTTCTATTGCAGGATTCTTGTAGAGTACTTCAGAACCTCCTAACCCAAACAACCCTCAAGAAAATCTGATTCATTGGAAGAATTTGCTATGATGGCAACTATAGCATTATACTTGCTAATTACTTAAGATAAGCATTGAAAATGAGATTTCCTCACAAATCCAACTCATTTTAATGTCAACTGTAAAAAAAACAGATCTACACAAAAATATTGAACACACCCAGTTTTCAAATTACATATATATTTCACATTTAATATAGTATGGATTCTCCCCTTTTACAAGTATTAGACACAAGATTTCTTGAGCATTTGAGGTATACCCTGCACAACGTTCTCGCACCTCAATCATCATTGATACCAGCAGTCTAAGTACACAGAGAACTGTCAAGATGGCTCTTCTGGTTTTTGTGTGTGGTGTTTTTTTTTTTTCCTTGTAAATGTATTGGGGTATTTTAAAATTCACTCTATAAAACCATGAAACTAACTGTTTTGAAAAGACACCTAAGAATTGATACAGGAGAATGTATCAGATGCAATTCCCTTCTCACACTGAAAATAAAAACACAAGTAGTCATAAAAGG
The DNA here is from genome assembly GCF_000690535.1 of Cariama cristata. Lineage (NCBI taxonomy): Eukaryota > Metazoa > Chordata > Aves > Cariamiformes > Cariamidae > Cariama > Cariama cristata. Next base: position 65,024 of record NW_009635108.1, read on the forward strand.
AGGGGTTTTGTTTGTTTGTTTAACTGACAAACCAATACTACACTTTTTTCCCCTGGAAACAGGCCTTGCAATTGCAGCAGTCCAAAGAAAATTAAAATCTCCTCTTCAAATGATGCACTATTCATGGTAACAAAACTGTCAAAAAAAATATGGTATAGAATAAATATGGCATGGAGTATTTTAGAACAGCAAAAGGCAAGATATCAACAGAAATATTAAGACAACAGACCATACAGTTTTCTTCAAGTGTTTGTGGCCAGGAGATGAACTTCCTTACTCACTCACCTTTCAGCTAGTGAATGGTGACCAAAATAACACTAAGACACAGCATAAAAAAAAGCCTTACCAAAAGAACACTTACCCCATAAACTGTGCTGGTGGTTAAAATTGCTAGTTTAGCAGTCAAAAGCAGAATTTGGGGGATACTTTTCATTGTGCATTATTTGTTTTTTCCTCAGAACATTCTATTTCATTCCAATGACTATCTCACTTGAAGTTAAACTGCCAGCAAGGAGTTAAAGTAATAAAAGCCTTCTCTTCCACGCAACCCTCTTGTCACCTTTCCCTCTTTGGTTCATCCATCAATTAAGATCTATATACAAGATCCAAAAGTTACAATATTGCAAAATAGTTCATTTTATTCCATCACATGCAGTAATAGTGAACAATTTTAAACAAAAAATACTGATCTTCTTTCAAAATCCAAGATTTCAGTGTTCCTGAGCATTGCAACCTAAATCCAAAGTTAATCCCTCCACTGAGCTGGTCATTGTAAATAGATGATTCCAAAGATCTCTTCCAGTCTAAACTACTCAAAAATTCTACAAACTGAATGATAGCTCCCACCTAGGAGCTTGAAGAAAGAAAAAAGTAAGCACTCTTACCTCATAGAAAATTACACAAGCAAATACATTAATCTAGATAACAACTGAAGTCAATGTAGCTATAAAACATGTAGCATACAGGAAAATACACTGCCCTGTTTTTAAATAGGAAGTCTAATGAAAAGAATTTCCAATAGGTTTAATAGCTAGCAACAGGACTCGGGTCTTTGAGAAAAAACATCCTAACAGGGCTAGAGCAGATAGTTGAAGTCAATTTCCTCTTTGGTCACTCAAGTCACGAACAGAGTTGATGTACATGACTCACTAAGTTAAACCATTAAAAAATGTAAACATTAAAAAACCTATCACATCGGTAAAAACAGGAATACGCACTGCAGGAAATATATGCAGATACATACATTCCAGTAAATGCCACAAGTTGGAAAAACATTCCTAATGGTAGCTACAATGATAATTATAGCTGTTGACAAAAGAATTCTCATTTCCCTGATGGAAAAAAGATTTATTATTAGCCCAGTGCATTTCTTAAATATTTCCATCAAGTCAGTAAGATTGTAAAGGAAGTATTAATGTTATTAAAATAGGGGAATTTCTTTTAAAACAATTTAATTAACAGCAGAAGTATAGGCATGTGTTTGGGAAAATCCTCCATGCACTACATCTTTTGTTCTCTGCTTTTTGTTTTGGGAACAAGGAATGTCTTCAACTTCTGTGGAGCCTTCCCCCATTTCTTTTCTACATCTTTTGGAGAGCATTCAGCTGAGTGCTGACGGTAGCTGAGGTAGTCGAGTAAGCATCTCAGCCCCACAGAAAAAAATAAATGCAGTTAAAACAAGCCCAAAAGATTTACTACTCTAATCTGAAGTTATTCTTTAAAAATACAAAAAGTATTTTATCTCGAACAATGTTTTAAAAACACAGAGGTATTGTAATAAAAAATACTAAATTCGTATTAATGTGCAAGACAGCTACCACAGCATATTAAAAACATCACTGAATATACCTTGTAACATATACTAGTATATTTTACACAGAATTAATAAAGAGATGGGTAGCACAGTACTCCGTTATACAACATCATTAACTAAGTATTGAAAGGCTTCTCAGTGCATTGCCTAACACGCTAACACTGGAAAATATAGAAATAGGTTGAAGTTTTGTGTCTGAGAGAGAACAGACACACTCGACACTTCTATCTTCCAGATTTAGAAGAAATTGTTTTTAAAAAGAAAGTTACATACTCTCTCAAATTCACCTCTCTTTTAATACCAGCCATTTCTCATCTTTACAAGATAGAAGCCAGTTTAAGATCTTTCTTTGTTTAGATAAAACTAGCTTCTACTTTCCAAAACATGCAAGTTGTTGGCATTTTTCTGTAAGACTAAGGGATTAAACAACTGTGATCCCCCCCAGTATGCTTCGCTTTTTGTCATCTTCCTACAGCTGAATGAAAAACCAAATATGATCTTTCAATACATCGACCCTCACACGATGTTTAAGTGAGGTCTACATCAACAGTTTTGGAAAAGAACGCAGTTTAATTGCACTAATAGTACTCACGTTTACAAAGACATTTAGCGGACACCTCACTAACCAGCAACACTTAATAATCCCCTGAAAGAAGATACTATTTAATACAGAAGAGATAGCCACTAGGCTGATCTAAAAAGAGGTAAGCCCACAGATCACCTCTGGAGGCCCCTCAAATTTGTGAGTATCAAGTAGACTGAAAGATCCCAGAAATTGTAACATTGTTTTTACTAAAATTGTTTTTACTAAACTCTACAATGTAATTCTCATCATACACATTAGCACTCAAAAAGACTGTCATTTATAGCAGCTGCAGAGTCTTAATAATGTAATCTGATGACAAGTATTGAAAACATTCAAGAATGAACAAGCATTACATTAGTAGTATTCTCAAAAGATATTGCTGCAAGTAATCTTTTTTCTTAAGATCAGTTTCAAAGTCACTTGTAAGATTTTAAGTTTTCCTCAAAATCTAAGTCAAAGGACAGCTGAGTACATTAATATATTTGCTGTTATTGCATCTTGGCCAGGAAAAATCGTATTTTCCAAATATGACTGCTGTTTATACGGTGCAGCAGTTCACATGTTCTTCTCTCCTTTGTAATGCAGAAGAACCGCTATCTTATCTACCAGATTTTTATTACATTTCAGGTGTCCTTTTCTCTCATTTGATTTTTCTTTTAAATCCAAAGTATTCTAGTTAATTCCACCTCTAAGAAAGCAAACCTGTGACATCCTGTAGAAGATGAGTATATACTTACACAATCAAAAAGTAAAACTGGATCACAAAAAATATTTTTTTTTAATAAAATGTGGACCATTTTATAAAAACACCATTGTAAGAGGAAAGTAGATTTATTTTTCACAACACAGAAGACTCCCAAACACTCCTGCTATTCATCAACCTCCATATGGCACGCTGGGCTTGTTCCAGCCTGGAAATATGTTTCAGCTACTATTTCAAAATTAGCAAAGGGAAAACTAAAAAACCTCATATAAAAATACTGATTCAAGAAGGCAAGTTAAGAGCTGGTTTAAGTTCTTTCAAGAAAAAGTAAACTGAAAATGGCTAATACCTTAGAGTGAAAGCTGAACTGTTAAAATACAGTTGAAAAAAAATTATTTTTTTTTCTCCTCCGAAATTTAAGTTTGGGGTAGAAAGTAAACTAGATTAGGAAAACAATCCAAAATACTTGCAACTGTTATACAATGGGGATATTTTATTGTCATGAGAAGCAGTAACTAGCCACTGCTCTCAACTACAGGAATAAGGCAAATGAACTAGGAAAGACAAATTAAATTCAAAACTATGTGGAAAAAAAATGTGGATAGTCATTACTGATTTTCATCTCAGAATAAGTGAAAACGAGAATACTTACAATCTGAGCCAGAAAAGGTAGCAGTATAAACCTTCATGATTCCACATTTTATCAGTCACTGACTTGGATGCAGAGATATTCACCCATCTTCAGTAACAAAAACTGGCCATCGCTACTGCAGAAGTTGTCTACATGCCTACAGGGATTTTTCTGAATGTCTTTACCTAGTAACCTTAGACACCAAACTTGAGAATTGCAATCTTTTACAGAAGATATCCAAAAGTCAATAACTTGAATAAAAACATGAATAAATACATTTTCATTAAACAAAAGTTATGTACTTTTTAAAGACTTTTTATCACATAAGCTACTGCAAAAAGCTTAATTTTACACAGAACTCATACCTTCAGAATGCTGTATTACAGGCCAAAAATTGAAATCACAATCTAACTTGTTGACAAAAAAGAAAATAGTCTAAAACCAGACAAGATTTACCATAGAACCTACTCTGTTGATTATAGAGCTTTGATCCATATTGAGATATGTGTCCTTTCTGCTTCGGTATTTTGTCTTGTAGTTACTTGCTGCTTTACTGCATTTTTATACTACATTTAAAACATTGCACTAATATATCATTATTTCTGATTTTTTTTTCCCCACCTCTCCCACTTTCACTTGTTATAATATAGTAAAATTGTGTATATACAACATCTACAGAATAAAACTGACTAAAAAGGTTCCTCGTTTTCTCACAACCTGTGGAAAATGTTATTCACCAGTCAAAAAATTAATGCATACAGAAGGCAGTATCTGGGCCCAAACAAATTCCATATAAACAATACCTAGGAATAAAATCCAAAGATTTTAATTCCGTGCCTCTATTCAATCATCTTTACGTCGTCTGGTCAGCTAAAGGAAAATCCTACCATGTCCCTTCACTGTCTATGGCTATACAGATGAAGCACTCTCAGGGTATAACTGCAAAGACACAATATTTTTTTTCCAAACACCATCACTGTTGACCATTTGAGAGCAAACAGGAACACAGGTATTCTGTCAAAATTTCCCCTCAATCTAACAACTAACACTCACAAGGAAGGTAAAATTCTTCTTCTGAAATATGTTAAGGTAAAATTCAGAAATAATTTTTCACAAGACTAAAGTGCTTAGAGAAAGTAACCACTTCAATAGATCTGGAAATCCTTTTTTTAAAAAAGAGGAAAATATCTATATATTAACTGTCTTAATAGCACCTTCCTCATTACAACATTCTGTCAATTAATTTGGTTCCACTGGAGTTAAGAGCCACCTTAGATCCATGGAATCAATATAGAAGAACACTTCTCCCGTTTCTATTAGCTTCATTTTTTGAATGACAATAAAGAAGTTAGAAACATAAATTAAATACAGTTCAACAGCTGAACATAATGCAAGTATTTTTTAATTTGTAATCAATTTAAGGCACTTAACTGTTCACTTACCTGCAATACTACTTTCTCAAAGCTATATCCACCATATCACAAAGTTCACAATTGATACATTACATTCACAATATATTCACATCTTCAGAGGCATATTAGAGAATTTTATGCTGCAGCTTAGAATTATTTTGGTTTTATTTTAGCTAAAGAAACTGCATGAATAGGTAAGCATCCACACAGACGACCGTGGGAGCACGGAGGATATATTACTTTCACAGAACAAAGTGCAAATGATTTAAGATGCACTCCACAATTCACCCTGGTGAGTGTGGAGTTGAAGGGCTGTTTAACTGATAACAAAGTCTTGGTTAACTGTACCACCATGAAAACTGGGCGTTATAAAACAATACTGCATTTTAGATTTCCCAAATGTTAAGATCTCCTAGCACAGGAAACAAATCTAGGCAAATACGAAAACAGAGCAACACTGGACTGATTCAAAATAACAGTTTTCCCCAACTGCAAGATCAAGGACGACATTAGGTGAAAGTCATCGATGTTTACTTAGAAGAAAAACTAACCAGCCAAGAATATCCTTTATCATGAAGTGTTTATGTAAAAGTCTAACTACTTCTTAATTGGAACGTCAAATACAACCTTGCAAAAACAAAACACTTTAAAAGTCGCACTAGTTATAGACACAGTGCACTAAATAGACTCTTTGCTAGCTTTTTCTATTAACAATTTTTCCTCACCAAGCAGATATTATATATGCTGACTAAAGTGTAACAAAAGGCCAATTGTAGTTGCTATCCCATAACCAATCTGAGTTACTAAGTAATTACAATATGCAAGTATTGGTCAAAAAGAAGCTGAAAGCCAATGGTTTTCATTGCTACGAAGAAGTGCTGTAGGAGAAACTTCTAACAAACATATGCAGTCTTTTATACATGTCATGGATGTTGCTTACAATCGCAATAGTTCATGTTTAAGATTTCCCCAACAAAGTTCTGGCCTGTCCACACATACAGCATTTAAACATACAAAACATGAACAAAAAAGCATCAATGAAACTTCCTGGCATGAAACCAAGCTCCACAGTTTTCCAGTCCTCCATAGTTCTCCAGCTAGTACTTTTATACAACCTGGAGGCCATTTGCTGTAAAACAGGACCAAGATGAGGTAGACTTGAATGAAGAAAGCAGAGTTCTGACTGAGGAAAACAGTATACACTGTACCAGGTAAATCCAGTATTTTAATCAAAAGTTTAAGAAAGTGGTCATCTGAACAAATCCAAATGGTTTAAGAAAAACTGCTTTGTAGTTAAATCCCCTGACTCAAGTTCACACACAGTAACTCTTGAGCTGCAGTGTCTGCTTTTGTCAAAAGATATCTAAGAAAAACTACTATTTTGTTCATGTACCATAGACCCAAAGGTCAGAATCACGTTAGGGACACAATGGGCATCACAATGAGGGGGACAAACAAGAATAGCTGGTTCTTACCTAAAGAACATACAAGTTCCTCTACGGATAAACAAATGTTTAATAATTCAGAAAGGACAGGGGGGAACAAACACAAAGACTACATAAGTAAATAAAATTTTAAAAGTATTACAAAGTATTATAAAAACCAGCACAGAAGAGAAAAAAAGCCTGAAGAACCTAATTTTGATGTTCGTATTGTCTTTTTCAGATCTTTTGTATTAATACATTTAGAAGAGAGACTTACCAGCTCACCTGCTGCAAGTGTATCAATAAAACTGCATTCGGCAATACTAGTAAAAGCAGTGTGCTTCGGATCATGTACAAAACAAAACTAATACAAATGCGTTTTCATCCTACACAATGCTAAGCCTAAATTACTGAGCCATGCGCCACTGTAAGAAATCATAATGGGGACAGACTTTTTAGTAGGGTCTGTAGCAACAGGTCAAAGGGTGGTTTTAAACTAAAAGAGGGTAGATACAGACTAGATATAAAGAAGAAATTTTTTACACTCAGGGTGGTGAAACACTGGCACAGGTTGCCCAGAGAGGTGGCAGATGCTCCATCCCTGGAAACAAGGCCAGGCTGGACAGGGCTCTGAGCCACCTGGTCAAGTTGAAGATGACCCTGCCCATGGCAGAGGTGTTGGACTAGATGACCTTTAAAGGTCCCTTCCAACCCAAAACATTCTATGATTTTATGAAAATGTTCATAAACATCTTTAAATGGTAAACCTTAAATACACTTGACTCTTTAAATTTTAGTTTCTAATAACCAAGATATTAAACTCCCTATCTGAACAGTTACAAAACAGCTCTACTGAAACTCATCTTTGTTTCCAAAAACCACTACTTATTAAAAATGCTAATTCATCTAACAATAACACTTTATCTCTTGAAAATTGAAGTGGAAGCTAAAGAAAGACTTGATGGAAGAGAGAAATATCAAACTTAAATTCCTTATTCCTCATGGAAGATTTAATAACCCAAAACAAGCACTAGCTCTAGTAATGAGATAAACTTATTTGATGCCTACACTACAGAAAGGAGGCTTGTGACATATACATGAGAAAAACCCTAAATATGCTAATTAAAAAATAGCATTTAGCCTGATATCAAAAGACAGGCAACCTCACTAAGACAAGTTAATTTCTATGTTTCAGTTTACTGCATTACCACTATTAAAATTTTTGACTCCATGAGAGCTACTGAAGCAAAATGTTAGAGACTAAGGAAAAGGTCGGAGGCTTACTGCTCACTAAGAAGAAAAACTACTCAGAAGGTACTGCCTCTTGAGAGAGAAACCAGATCTATAAATAAGCCTTCCTCACACTAAGCAACAGATCCATTAACAGGTTTCCTCACATCGAAAAAATACTTCTACAGAAATTTCACTTCTTGCTTCTTGAGTGTTTTACACTTTCTTTAAATACAGATCTTTTGAATAAAGACAAACTTCTCTAAGCAGAGGAAGCTATTTTGGCTGCAAGTCTCAAAGCCACCAAGTAAGATCTCGGGATTTAAACAGGTGGATGAGTCCAAAATAGGTACCAAGTAGACAATTGAAACTGAAAGTTAGTTTCTTCTTAGTCTGGGTAAAAATGTGTACAAACTCCAAGTCAAACTTAACTCCAGTAGCTGAGGAAGAAAAAATGAAAATTATTAAGGCAAACATTAATTTTAGCTTCTTCAAAATATGTAGGGCATTTACCAAACACAATAACAAAGGATTTTTCTAATTTATGTATAAAAGCCTCATTCTTACTTGTCAGAAGACGAAAAACTGAAGAACTCAGTATTTGAGGAACTTAAATTAGGTACATAGATGATTTTTTTAACTCGTGAGCAGTAACAATTTTCAGAAATTATATTAAAAAATAGCATATAGACTTATTCAATCTGCTCTTTAACAGATTTTTTCATTTTTATCTGTAAAACTCATGAAATAAGAGAAGCTAAGTACACAAATAGATTATTCTATAAACAAGCACACCAGATGCATTTGAAGTCTTTCCATTAACAATTGAATAAAAATGGCATCTGCTAAGTCTGAGGCCTCATGAAACACTAAGACTGACAAAGACTGATGTCATTTTGCCATTGCATACGAAGCATCTTAAAAGTGTTCTTTTAGTTCTTGATCCATCAGCCTTACTGAAAGAAAAATTAAGTTATAAACAAAAACAGATAACCTAAAGAACACAAGACAAAAAATTCCTTATTAATTACTGTAGAAGAGAACAAACCTGGGAACGCTTACAAGCAGTACTGCAACACCTAAATTCATACTGCAAATTTATGCACATTTGACAGCACATTAAGGGACAAAAATTATTTATGAATGGTCACCTGTTCTGTTTACAAGTTCACATGAAGTAAATACTAGCATGTTCTAAGGCACTTTGTGCAAATATTAGAAGATAATGGCAACAGAATAAAATATTTTAGTCTCCTAAATATCTATAATGTAACTTAACACAAGGAAAATTTATATTACCCTAAATATTCACAGTTCAACATACTGAAATATAGTTATAAATTAAATGTAATACCGTAATGGTTATTTGCTCCATTACTGAAAAATTACCTTAAGTAGCATCCTCGATACACACAAAAACATAATCTAGAAAGTAAATTATAAACCATCTTAAAATGGCCATGAAATAAATAGTTACAACCAAAAAATATCTTATTCCACAGATCACTTCAGTTTATGTATTATAAATGCATAATATGCTACAAAAGGATGGCTGAAGTTCTGCGTTGACTTTTATGCAATGGCTTTTCATACTAAAAGCAGATATGACAGTTAAAACTGTCCTTCTATCTAGCAATGTAATTAAAGGCTGAAAATAATTTATTTAGTTTCTGAAAATATAACAATGTGAATATTTTAAGGCCTGTTACAGAACTATTATTCTTGCCTAAAGCACCAAATTTAGTATCTAAAGCACTGAGAAACAGAAGAAATGCAAGATTCAACTATCCGTCTACTGATACATATCACTGCAATTAAAAAAAAATCTAGTGCTACTGCCAAAACTAAGACCACACACAAAAACACAAACTGTGTATTTATAAACTGCTTGCTCGAAGGCCTAGCTCATGTTGCTTTATGCACAGGAAGAAACTTGATCACTGAAGTAAAACCATCGCCACGGCGGCAGGAATGTTTTGTCAGGTTGATTTTTTTAGTTCTACATTTAATGAACTGCCTTCCTCCAAGCTAGTTTTACCTTAAAAGGCTTTTAAGGTGTCAAACATGAACTACTTCTTTCATGAGTATGTATGCTGGATTGCAATAAGGAGGTAATTCATGTCTCCCGATCAAGCTCTACAAAAGAGCTTTTATAAAGCAGCTTAGCTTTATAGCAGTTTGTTAAGGAACAGAGACTTTATTCATACAACCTCATAAAACTTCATCACCATCAGCTTCATTAAGTACACTACGCTGTCAAGATAAAAATAACCAAAATTTATTAGTAGTAGTAAAGTAAAATTTGAAAAGATTCTTTGACATTTGTATTTATTTATTTATTATTGGAAATCTGCCTTAGCTTAGTTTAGATTTGAATAAGGTAGGAAACAATTCTGCATTCAGTGAAAATTCAAACTTCTTACATAACTGGGGCTTTTGAGCATAATGGAATCAGAAGACAGAAAAAAATATGGTTCTATTAATTTAAGAGCCAAGAAGTGCAAAAAACTATTCCTGATTACAGAAGTCCAAGGAAGTCTAACTGATAGTCTTGTTTCAAAAATGTCTACTACTTAACTTGTAAGTGAATGCAGAAGTCAGGGATAAGAGATAATTCAGTAGGCTCCAAATAATAAAGCAATGGGAAGCTACATTTAGTAACCACTCAAAGAAGGACAAACTCTTAGAATAAAGACTAAATATGTTTGGGGGCTTTTTTCCCCAATCAAGTTTCTGGCACTCGTGAAGGTATGAACTTTGTTGTTGTTTTGGGATGTGTGTTTTGACTCCCTTGCTCTCATTTGCCTTACAGTTTTTGATCCAAGTCTACTACAATCTCTGCTGCTGAGGCAATCTCCACTGCTTCAGCAGCTGCCTCTTTATCCTGATACTTACACAACATGCTCGAGCAGCAGTGCTTGTGTAAGAAATATTAAAGGCAAGCAAAACAACATCTAGAGGTAATTCTTGAAAAGACTAGGAGATTAAAAAAAGTGTTTAACATACCAAGTCTTGCATGAAAGAACAGTAAGCATTCAGAAGTTGAAACTGATGAACTCACAAGAAACAGTTCCTTACATATACAAGTTATACTTGAAAAAGGGGGAGTTTCCTTGGAGGAAAGTGGACAAGGAGGTACAAAAATCTCAACTCCCTCTTTAAATCACCAGTAAGAAGAGCTGTAAGCTGCAGGCCAGTATCACAGCTATTGTTTCGTTAAGCACAATACCCATCTGACACTATTTCACAGCGTTACTACAGAATTAAATCTGTGCACCATAAAACTAAGACTACAACTCCTACATATTTTGGTCTCTTCTGTAGACACATGAAAACTATTTTAATACACTAAATCCAAATCACTCTCTTTTCACGCTTCCAAGTTGGTGACATTAATAAAAGTAGTTCCTGGAATTGGAATTATTTGGTAAAAAGGCTCTGACTGAGACTGAACAATGTAAATCCATGTAAGCCATTCACAACTGGATAGTAACCATTGCACAGTTTGAATAATTAATATATTACTAGCACTCAGAAGTACTATACTACTTTTTAAAATATTTGTGCTCTTGAAAAATAAAATATTTCTTCCAATCACCATCAGCAAGAAATATATACAAAAAATAAAAATTAGCAAAATATTACAGGAAAACAAGTTTCCTGATTAAGCTATCGTGAAATTAGAATGTATATATATTGAACTGTAATAGATTTCAACTAACCGACTTTTACAAAGCAAGGGAAAAATCCTAACCAATATGAAAGTGTGTATCAATATTTTATCTACTAGAGATAACACAACTAGATTAATAAAATGTTTAGGCATCACTAGGTTGCCCATTAGATTAACAATCAATGCAATCAAATTTTTAATGGACAGTATTGCCATGAACAAGAATGCTTCAGGAAGAGAAATCCCCACAAAAAGTATTTATATCGTCTGTAACCAAATCGAGTAACTGGTAACTGCATTAAACTTGATTACAAGATGTTTCGCAAAAGTATTTACACTGAAAAGTCAAAGTTTAACAAGTTAGGGAAAAGATTCAGAAATAAACTTTAAACAGGAAAGCCTAATACTGTAGCATTATATGAGAGGTTCCAAATCCGGTTGTCATTGCACTTACCGTTTATGTCCTTCTCTTACACTGAACAGTAAAAAAGGATAGGATATAAGTGAAGGAAGCTTACTTTTCAAAGCTTTTAAGAAATAAAAACAAGGATTAGAAACAATTATTATTTTCCTTCTAAATACATGGCTGGCAGAAGACTTTAATATGTTACAAGGATTATGCCAAAAGAGTTTATCAAGACCTGATACGGTAAAAACTAGCCACCAGTATCATAAAATGCAGTTTTCACCAAGAGGCAACTTTTAAACTCTTAAAACAGAGAGTAACTTTTTTCAGTGTATGTACAAAGGTAATTTGAGACTAGCAGTTACCAGATGGAGTCTGTTCACAGTAAACAAGTATTAGTAAGAATAAATAAAAAAATAATTAGTTCTATATGAAATTGTACTAAATGGAAAAAAATATTTGATGTACCATTTTGCAATCTCCAGAAATGGTTTACAATTCTTCTCTGCTGCAAAATGCAAAGGCTTTTTCAATTCCCATTCACATTACACAATTTAAGTACAGTTATCTAAAGACATGGTATAATGAACGCCTATAAAATGACAGGCCACACAGAGTTACATAGCTGCCCTTATTACAGTTGCTAAAGAAAGTAAATAAATATATCACTTCCTATTCTGTTTCAATTCTCCTTCTTTTAAAGTTCAAAGGACATTAGAAGTAAAACGTATGTCAACACATGACCAGAATACTAAAGACTAGTCTGAAGACTATAGAAAACTTTTTTTTTTAAATTACTGTATATGCCGCTTCAACCTCATATGACATTAAAAAAACACCACTTGTATTACATATTGCTTTATATAACTTACAACGCTTTTGGTACGGTGGTCACTGCACAGCTATCTATATATATATTCTTGCAGTGTATTAATTAGTTCCAGATGAACACACAATTCCAGCAACGCAACTCAGTGGGAAAGTTACACTCTTCCGAGGCATTCTTCTACCTTGACTTTTCCCCACCCAAAATTTGATCACATAAAAGTCGCAAAAATTATGCATAGTGATTGAAGTGCTTTCCACTTGAGGCATAAGAAGGGAAGAGGAATGGTTCATTTTTGTGATGCCTAGCACACCAACTTGAACAGTTTCTATTCACACAGAGTTTGGAATTTAAATACACAAATAAGCATGAGGATGGCCAAACTGTGGCAAGCAGTTCAAGCACGCAGGCTAACGATTATTATCTCAAGATAGTTGCAAGAAGAAAACCAGCAGAGGTTGCTGTGGCCAGCATTATCTAGCTTTCCCCATCACCCCAAGCTGCAGGATATAGGCCACACTCTCCTCACAGCAATCGAATTTGAGGGAGCTACCGCCATCTCCAGCCTGCGGCTTGAGTCCCCAGGTTCCCCTTCCTGCAGGGCTCTGCAGCAAGTAGCATGGGTCTCAGAGCAACTACAGGAGGATTCCGACAGGTAGTTTACAGGGTCAGAAAGTCAGGTCACCCCAAAAGATGCTATGTGAAGATATTACGGGTGAAATTAAGTTTCATATTTGGCACTACAGAAGTCACAATCAGTAAGTGCTATTTCTAAATTACATCAGACAACTGTTATATGCTATTTCACAAAGTATGCTTCACAATATGTGGGAACACACTAAAGGACATTATGAGTTTTGAATTCTTGTTCTTCACCACCCCAAAGAAAAGACATGCTGAAAGCAGTTTTCTTTTACAGTGTGGCCACATATGGAAATAAATGATTGTTTTCTGCTGCATGTTTCTCAAAACACAATCAGCAAAATCAACTGATAGCTGTCAGTAACATCAATTTTGCTTCCTCCCCATCTTTACTAAAAAGACTAAGTGGCAGAGGATGGGAAAAAAGACGTCCTGCTGAGAACAGGAACTGATTTTCTAAGTTCTTTTAGGATGTCTCAGAACATACATATTATATTCTTCTCAACCCTACAGAAAATATTATGGTATAGAATGTAAAATAGGTATTTCTTCCACAAAACCAGAAAGTAGCTGAGAAACCAGCAATTTATTTTTGATTTACATATCAAGTTGTACCTGTGAAGGGGAGCAAAATTCCCTCCTGCAGACTACAGCTGTTACAGTAACGTAAAAAAGCGTTGTGTGGATTGCTTATTCATCACTTCCTCACTAAGAATAGCTGTAACAGTAAAAGGTATCCTTCTCGCATGAAACTAATGCATTCACAATAGATGTTGCGTTCATTTAACTGCTTTGGTTGGTGGAAAAAAAATCATACCCTTGACCAAAATAGATCATCATGAAAATTTGGAAGCTGACTCCTCTGATATCACCATTTTGCTGCAGGTGCCTTCAAAGGCAGAACACACCTGAATTACTAACATAAATAATGTAGAAATTATAGCAGAGGACAGGGGGTTTCTTCCACCTTTATAACCTTTCTGGTCTCATTCAGTAAAGACTTTGAGGTTTTCCTCATCTAGCCTTACAGTAGCATCATTTTAGGCTCCATATGAAGTTAACACTGCCAATTTTGTTTCTGAAGTATATTATTCTTAATAAGTTAAGCATAAACCAAAACAAGGATTCAAACAAGCTTAACAGCCTGAACTGGTTTAAAATTTAAACCTTCAAACTAAGGCACTTCCTCATGAAAACATCCTTTATTCCCATGACTTTCCACCTAGAAAAATTCCATTATTTTATTGGAAAAAATCATTTCCCAAATAAAAACGGCCAATTACCTGAACACCTTCACTTAACTGAACTGTTACATCACCAGCTTGTAGGAAAAACAACAGTGATGCCATCATACAAGAGAATAACTACACTACTAAACTTGTACCAGTCCACTCATGAGAACGATGGAATACTGAAGGAAAAACAGTAAACAAGAAGGCGACACCTCAACAGCTTGTATATAAAAATATTACAATAAAACCAATTCTTTTACCATTTGGACTTTCATCATGGAATTTTACTTACATTGTCCATGAAATTTGGCTTAAATCCTCCATCCTGCTGTCGTCGTAATTCCTCCTGTTCCCTCTGGCGTAACATCTCTTCTTCACGACGTCGATGTTCTTCTTCATGTCTAGAATATTTTTCAGAAACTATGTCAACTTAGATTCTTGATCTGTTCAGGCTTGTACTCAGTCTCAGGAGATAAGATCAAGCATACAAACAAAACTGATCATTATTCATTTTTTTATATTGTGTAAGGCACTAATCTACTCCATCTGATGGGTTTGAGTATTATTGAAGTATGGTTTTTTCCCCCTAATTGGAATACAGGTAATTACAATACTAGTACATTCTATACCTGTTCGTCCAGCTACATATTGGTAAGCAGGTTAAAACACT
>NW_009635109.1:0-300 GCF_000690535.1 Cariama cristata
AACGACAGGCCAGTCAGTCTGACCTCAGTGCCAGGGAAGGTCATGGAGCAGATCATCTTGAGTGTCATCACGCAGCACGTGCAGGACAACCAGGTGATCAGGCCCAGTCAGCATGGGTTTACAAAAGGCAGGTCATGCTTGACTAACCTGATCTCCTCCTATGACAATATGACCCACTTAGTAGGGCTGTGGATGTTGTCTACCTAAACTGTCATAAAGCCTTTGACACTGTCTCCCACAGCCTTCTCCTGGAGAAACTGGCTGCTCATGGCTTTGTGCCGGGGTACTTTTCCTGGGAAA
>NW_009635109.1:632-3011 GCF_000690535.1 Cariama cristata
AGCGGCTGGAAAGCTGCCTGGCAGAAAAGGACCTGGGGGTGTTGGTGGACAGCTGGCTGAACATGAGCTGGCAGTGTGCCCAGATGGCAAGAAGGCCAGTGGCATCCTGGCTTGTATCAGAAACAGTGTGGCCAGCAGGACTAGGGAAGTGACCCTTAGAGATGATAGAAAAGAAAGGCAGTAAAGCCTCTTTGAGTGGTTTTCTACATCCATGTTTGCTTCTCTGATCCCTAATATTATCCTTGAAGTAGTTACAGGTGCCAATTCCTTACATGTCTAATAAAAGATTCTTTTGTACTCATAGTGATGGTGTGCTTCGTATTATCTCTCATCTTCTGTTTGGACAGGTAGACCCTTGCACATCCTGTGTTTAATTTTATAAAAAACTGTATTAACATGTATATTTTCCTAAGTACAATCTTCTTTATAACTTAAGGTTCAGTCTTGAGGAGAAGATTGTAGCTCTTTAAAGCTACACATAAATATAAGTAAAATACATGGAAGAAGGCAACATACGTTCATAGTCTAGCTTAAAGCGATGGCTATTTCCAGGCTTTAATATTCATGAAACAGTTTCCACTGGACTTTGTCATGCTAAAGAGACAACTTCTCAATAGAGCAAAACAAAATTTTTATGTGGAAATTACTAACAGGCACAAAGAACGTGTAATAAAATCATGTCAAAAAATGAGATCAAGTGTCCTCTGAGAGAAAGAGAGGGAGAATGAGAATATAAAATTTGAAGAAATATTTTCCCAGTCTTTCTTCAGAAAGACATTTAAGGAAAAAAGACCAGTCTGGCTTTTTAAAATCCTTACATCTGGATCCTCAGGATTTCCACTAACAGACATACAGTAACTCCATTCATTTTGCAGAGCCAAAGAACATCAGCTTTGTTTGTTATTGCTAGTCAGCACGGTAAGTTAGCCTTTCAAAACCTTCACCTCCCACCATTCTTTAATTTTAGACAAAGTTTGACATGTATAAACCGAGAGAGAGACAAAGAAAACCTTTGGGTCAGGTTTCTTGGGAGCTTGCTTCTGTTCAACACAAAAATAACATATTGAAGTCTAGAAAAGCTTTCTCAATTTTACATTTTAGCACTGCAAGTTCTAGTCTCCTGTCAGGATAGGCAGTTCCCCCACAACATTTAGAGGCTAACAGACCTGCCTCTAAGGATTTATCTCCAGTTTTGCTTCACAGTAATGTTTTGCCAAGTGTTTGTGTGATGCAACATTCAAAAGTACGTGCTGGTATTTCCAGGCTTGTTCTCTACAGACTTTCATTTTTGTTCAAAAACCCATGGTGCGGGGCCAGGGGGGGAAAGCTGAAAGCCTCCTGTGTGCTGCTTACCAGCATGCTGGTAAGAAGGTTACTTCACCAAAAAACTTACTGGCTACACAAAAATGTAGCTATCTAAATATCTACCTACAAGCACTAGTAGACACACAAATGCCAGCTGCATATTGGATTCTCATTTAAGAACAAATGAGAACAAACTCCACTGATACATGAGGTCTTCTGAAAAGTTGTCTTCCCTGGCCTTCAAATTTTGGGGGTAGGAAGAGCTGTGCACTTCATGCTCAAAAGTCAAGCATTTTTCCATGAATTTGTGGCTTCCTGCACTTGAAAATAATTTTGTGCCATGTGAATTTATATTCCATCTAATACTAAGCATCAACTTGGGCTACAAAGCAACTGCTTCAATTGAGACAGACAAACTTTATGATCTCATTGGACAACTTCAAACTTACTGCATTTCCCCTAAAACATACCACTGGCATTGACACAGACCCTTCAGTAGAGACTAGCAGCTGACATTTTAACTGCAATAACAAAGCTTATGCTTCTATCTATTTAGTATCTTTACTCCAGAAAGGAGACACCTATCCTTAAACATTGTCTGTTACACCTATTTAGGATCCCTCCAGCTTCCAGGGCTTTTGATCCAGACAATTTATGAGGAATTTTAGAGAGTGATAAAACTAAAATAGAACCATTAAAACTGGAAAAGGAGGGAAAAAAAAAAAAACAACACCCTCTCACTTCCTTTCAAAAATACTTTGTAGCTTGTCATAACTCTTAAAACGGATACTCAAAGCTTACTATTTTCTATTAGCCTGATGTTCATAACATATCGGAAGAAGCTCCAATAGCACCAAAAGCAGCACCTTGGCAGCTAGACTCTGCTACATTATGATACCTGTGTGGGTCATATTACATTCTTTTATTATCAAAATACACGGGAACAATCCTTCTGCTGTAGTATTAAATTACCCTTTCATTTACTGTGGATGGAAGCTATTACTCCAGCTTTATCTGTTTAACTATGCTAGTAGATTTGTTTGAGGCAGATAATTTTCAAGTCAGGACAAGAGC
>NW_009635109.1:3035-21659 GCF_000690535.1 Cariama cristata
TACAGCCTACTGGAATTGCTGAATAATCTATTTAGTACAGTTCTTGTTGGGGAAAAAAAAAAGGTATTTTAGGATTTCAGGGGCAAAACAGGTTTCCTTCCTTTACTTATTTTTATTTTCTTTCACAAAAATAAGATGTCCTTTACATATGATTACAGTAAAATAAAAATATTTTTAATTCGATCAGAAGGAAAAACATGAAATAGCAGTGCATTAAGGCAACTTGCAAGTTTTGGGTTATAATTCTTAAGTGGGAAAATTATAGTTACACCTTCATTTCTAGAGATTGCAACAAGAATAAGCATAGGTAAGTTTTGGACTAACTACAGTAACTATGCCTTCCCGCACTGCAATTGCGCTGTTCTTTGTTCTTAAAAAAAGGAACTCGGGCACACCCGACAGATCTAAATCCTGCCTTTTTGAAGGCTGACAAGTAGAAATGAACCCAGAGGAGGAGAACAGAGGAAGTGACTCATTTACACCCTCGGACCTCTTCTGCAGAACAGAAAAGATGCACTAATAGCCTTGAATGCTTTGAAGTGTGAATGAAGTCTACATGCAAACACTCACCCCACCATTAACAGCTATAGCCATTAGTCACAATTATTTATCCAGTGATCTATTCAAAGACAAACTCAGTATGAACAGAAGACAATGCTTTATCCAAAACTGCAGATCTAGCCCCTGCCAGAATCAGCAGCCAGCTTGAACCAACCACTTCCTCTTCAAGAGGCCTGAGTGGATCATCTGAATACAGCGTAAAGCATGGTTAAGAAAAACGCTTAGAAAAGCCCAGTATTTTTGGACAACTGCAACCCATCAGCAGAGGGCTGTGGATGGGGAAGTGGAAGACGTGGCAGCAGCTAGCCATGCTCCACAGCTTCCATCTGGAGTGCTCTTGCACTTGGAGCTGCAGGAGAACCTCCACACATCAGCAGTCAGTGGACTTTTCTCTGTTGTTTTTTTTTGTGTTTGGTTTTTTTGTTGTTTTTGTTTTTTCTCCCCCTGGATAAAACACACTCCTCTCAACGGGAGCTCTTACCACTGTCTGCCTAAAGCATGGGTTGTAGTAATTTCAGTACTTCTTGCTGGATACTGTTGCTCTGCAACTCTCTTCCACCTAACAGGTTCAAGCCAAAAACAGACTTTGAGTAACTTTATTATCAATTAGGATTATAGCTTTAAAAAAAAAAAAAAGGAAAATCAAGTGAACCTTGACTTGAATGATAACTGACCCAAATCAACGTACAAAGGTTTTTCCTAGATTACGGTTCTAAGCTTAACTATTCATCCCCCCAAAAACATCACCTATAAGCCAAGCACTGTATTTAGCTGTTTCAAGAGATCATTTTCACTTTATCATATGCTGCAGAGTAAGCCTCTTAAATACAATTGATTTTAATTGACTCGAATGTTGATCCCATGTATCGTACGATCTAATTATTACAGAAAAACGTAATTGGTAAATCATGTTGATTTATTTCCTGTTAATGCATCACTCCTAAAAGAAAGCCTGTTGTGTCTTCAGCTGAAGACAGCCCAGCTGAGAAATTTTATCCCAGATACCAAAAAGGAATGAGACCTTTCCATCTCTCTCTCTCCTTGAAAGAAACAACACCGGAACAACTGGGGTGGGGGGAGTTGTGTCAGTAGGTAGGAGGAGTTTGGTAGGAGGGGGTGGGAACACACTGCTGGCAGCTTGTATGATACACGCAATATTATATTAATGTGATCATCAAGGTTGAACAATCCAACTGAAATGACTTTGCTGTAGTGGTAAGGGCAGAACGGACAAGGTGCCCTGAAAAGCCTGGCTATAAGCTCTTCTGCTGCCACTCCACCTACTGCACACCTGCAATCTGCACCTGGGGCCTCGCACAGCCAGACTTTGGTATCCACAGCTGCACATAAACCCTGTAGTTTTCCACTGCATCTGAGACAGCCAGACCGTTTTCACCATTGCTCGCTTCATGGCAGGAATCCAACTCCCCAGCCATTCATTTATTTGAATCCTTATACCTGGGGGGGGGGGGCAAGTCTCCCCCACCCCTCCAAAAGCATACTACGGCTTTCAGAACAGAAATCCTTCTAAGTTTGGGAACACGATGACAATCTCTAGGTTAAAAAGCATAGGTAGTTTTTAATAATAAAGAACTGCCATTACAAATTCTAAATATTCTGATATGGAATGTCAGCAAATGAGATCATAAAATATTTCCATAAAACATTTAGACCTGAATTTATGCGTAAAGATTGTTATTGAAAGGCCACAAGTGTTACATGTGCTGAATTTTACTGGTATTGAAATGCAAAGAAAAGGAAAACATGCCATTGAGCTCTTATTGGAATTCATACAATTAAAGTTAAACTGAACAGTCTTCATAGGGTCACAGCACATTTGGAAGTGAAAAAAATTACACACGGATTAAAAAAGGGATTTTCTTATTACAGAAAAAAAGAAGAGACATACACTATAGAAAAAAAAAGTAATTTCATTTAAGTTGCTCCTTTGAGGAAGACAGCCATAATGTGTCTCTAGTATACAGCTAAAAATCTATAAACATTAGTCTCTTGACTGGCCAGTTGCAAACAAGTTCTGTGAAGACTGATCACATGAGAGGCTCCAACCAAATGATATACTGGGAACAATGTCACCTCTTCTTGAATTTTTAAAGGAATTTCTTTTTCAAGAATATTCACTAAAAAAACCACTGAGGAAAAAAAAATAAAGAAGTTGCAAACATATGGTATTTACATCTGCTGTTCTTGCCAATCTTGAAGAGTTCCTGAAAGAAACCGTGGCCACAAAGCCTAGCTCAGCTCTACAGCCTATTGGAAGGGAAGGGAATTTAACTTCGGTGGCTAAGCTCAGTGAAGTACTGTCATCTGACTTTTAGTGTATTTTCACACATCAATTACAAAAGCAACTGGCATAACCAGTTCTACTCAAGCAGGATTCCTGAAGATAACCAATACAAAAAAATTAACTATGCAAACCTTCGTTGTAAATGCACTTCCAGCTTCTCAGATGAGATTACTTGTTGACCCCTTTTAAGCTTTAAAATGTTAACTGGATAAAAACTGTACAAAAGCTCTTGGTGACCATGCAAAGCAATTCAACGTTAGCATATGCCAATATTGATTCTTCATCAGAAGACTAATACTAATGTATATTTTCAGCATTAAAAGCAGGACAAACAACAGCTTAGCTGGAGTGATTTTAATTTCCACATTGTTAAAACAGCATGATGCTATATCGTATATGCAGTAGTTGAACAAGTGAGTGCTGTCAGAGGAGTTTTTACAAGACTTGAGAAAAGGTTTATGTGCCTAAAAACCTGTCTGACCATTCTTTTGTTCAGACTGGAAAAAAAAATTTAAAAAACTACTTTTCCTTACATATTGTGTCTGGCTCAGTTGTACATGTACAGCCACCTTCAGTCATGGTATAACATCATTCAATTTATGAATGGGAACTGAAGTTTCAGGGTCTGGAGTTTTCATCATTTATTTATTTATTTAACAAGTAGAAGGCAGGAAGGAAATACGAACTGGTATTTCCAAGATCAATTTTTAACCACTTCACAGCTCACTTTTTTTCCTCTTCTGTACATAAGCATGTATCTTAAAATTGCATTCTTTCTTGCAAATTTCTTTTAATCCCAGATGAGATTATTATGATAAGAGTATGACAACAATGTATAGTAAGAATGTATTTTAAAGATTGTTCCCTTATATAAGAAATGTGCACACAAGCACATCATCCTTATCTTTCAGAAGACTATTTAAGTTTGAAGTCCACTTTGTTCATCTCACTCTGGAAAAAAAATATAATCTTTCATCCATATAATAAAGGTATCAGAAGACAGAACCATGAACATACCAATGAACTCCCTACAGGAGTCTATAGCCAAATTAATGAGATAGTCACAGGGCTCTAATTAGTGACCTGGCACAACAGATTTCCTTGGTATCTGTCCAGAAGTAAAAAAAGCCAGCTTGAGAAAGAATTGCTTGGTGGCTCAGTCACGTTAGCTCCTGTGCACAAAGAGCTTCATACCAAGCAAGTATGATTAAGTGGATTTCCCTAGGTATGCGAAACTTGAGGACTGATACAAACAGAAATCGATACCCATAGCTACTATTACAGTCAGGCTATTTTGTGGTATCTTAAATAATCCAAATAACTTTTGATGGTCTAAAGTTACATGCAACTTGAATTTTAATTTTTCCTTTTTTCAAGATGGGAAACCATAATCAAGTAAAAGATCACAAAGAATTTATCACCTTTGCTCAAAGTTGCCTTTCAGAATTAACTTAGACCAAAATTTTGCCAATAGAAACACTGCTCAAGAGCTCCTGTAGTTAGGTGGATTGAGTCCCCTACAATCTATGGGCTAGTGAGTATTTCGCCACATAGACAATACCATCACTGTGAGCAGACAATTTGCAGGAAGACTTGGACTCCATGGTATGAGTAAGTTTGGGTTTTTCTCCATTGAAAAGAATCAGTAAATCAAGCCTGAGCAGCCAGAGAATGGAAAGACTCTTGCTCAATAAACAATCCGTTTCAAGTACCAGCACCAACAGAAGCAGGAACTGGAACAGGAGGGAGAAGGTCAAGCTCAAAAGGACGGCACTGACTACATCTCCACCTTTTCCCAAACTTGAGGCATCTCAAGTAACAAATCCTCAGAAGCCTGTCAGTTTTCTGCCACCAGCAAGCAGGCATGAAACCCTTTAACAGGGCACTGAATATCTCTTCAGTACAAATTCAGATGAATACCCAAGGGGCACAGTGATGAAAAGTTAGTTACAGGGGCATGCCAATACACAATTCTTTCGTGCATCATGTCAGCAGCACAAAACATTACAAATTAATCTGTCAGAGTACTGAATCCTATGAATGAAGTCAGATAATCCTGCACATACAGAAGATGGAAGGAATAAAGCATACTATCGGAAGGAAGCAATACCCTTAACTGTGGCCAGCAGCACATGATCAATGTCTAACTATTTCTCATCAAGTCTGCACAAGCCCAGTTGTGTAACATAATCAGAAATTCATGGTATGGAGTGACAGGTGACTGCTGCTATGAATCACTGTATTAGCTCAAGAGGTCAACAGACAGCAGGGTTCAAAACTCTGCTATTTCCTATGATGTTCGAAAAACTGACTCTCCCTTTTCTCCCTCCAGTTTGGTTTTCTTGAAGGGTACAGGAAGTTACACACAATGCTATGTCAAAAGAATACTTAGATTTTTAATTAGTCCCTTCTGTCTAGGTAGCATTTTCCACTCAGACTGTGTGCTCTACACACTTTATTCAATAGGTAGAGCTGACAGTGTTCAATTAAGAACCATTGTTCAGGGCCTTGCAGCTCCCAACACAGCCCTGAAGACCCAGCTCCCATACTGATGAGTTCATATAAGGCTGTTCCACAATGTTTTCCACACCTCTTTGCACAAGACAGCATTGTAGTCAAGTCATGAAACACTGGTGATCAAGATATGGAGTCTCAAGCTCAAAAACAGTCACCAATTTTGCATTCTCAAACAACGGGCTCTCAGGGCATGTAACATTTATAGTGGATTTCATATAACGCAAGTGTAACTCCCATTGCACTGAGCTTTAAGGAAGGCCCCAGCACTTGTGGAAAGACAAATAAATTGGGGAAAAATAAATTAAAAAAAAATCAAGCCCAATTTCAACTAAAGCACACATAAAGCACAGTCAATTAACAACCACCTATGAAAGAAACAGTTTAGGCATCTTGTTTCATGCCCCACAGGAAAAAGCACAGACACTGAAATCATTTACTAGGACACTAACCATTTACCTTCAATTACAGACATCTTCTTCCCCAACTCCCATGTTTCACTGCATACCTCCAAATTCTTCAATACTCGAGATAAGGATCTTGCAAGCACCTACTCTTCTGGCCTTGGAAATAAAATCCATACCTCAAGGTAGAAACAGAACCAGAACATTTATTCTTCTGGCCTAGGAGCCTTTTTTCCAGAGAGGAGAAGGAACTGGTGTTGGCCAACAGGCACCATCCCAATAACCATATGCTGTCACCTCCTCCACTCGCGCCTATGCAAGTTCTTCAGGCACAAATCAAAGGGCTAAAAGCACACCTGTAAATGGGCAAAAAACTCTGCAAAACAAGTGCTACTTTGTCATTGTCAAAGCAACCTGTGAGGGGTAATCTAAATCAGGATGTGCTTTTGGGTGATGCTGAGGCTTGATTAGTTATTTACAGCATTACTCATGTCTTAGAAAATCTATGTGTCAAAAATAACTTCAGGAAAGCACCAAATAAATTAGGAAGGATTAGTTATTGTTATCCAAGAGGCATTGGAGACAATTGTTTCAGACTTGCAGTCTTGCCAGAAACTCCCTAATGGTTGGACGCCATACAACAAATTCTTTAATAGCTACTTTTTTCTAACAATTTTAATACAACCATTCAAAGCTGTAATGTTCTAGGAACACTGAATACTCATGATGTAAGATAGTTTGGATCTAAAGGGAAAATATTCACAGTACCAGCAAATTTTTTACCCACTTATCAAAGAACGGATGACTACAGTAAAATACACTGCTAAGTGTCAGAGTACTGCAACCATTAAGCCTCTTCAATTGTGTCATCAAAAATCTTTGGTGAACACTTCAGAACTGTTAATTGTATCAAGACAAGCTGTAGGTAAAGTGTGAACAGTTGATCATAGTGACAAACTTCAAAAAGCTGCTTGAACTTCACTTAAATTAACAGCCTAGCTACAGCTAAGAACAGTCACGTGACACACCTGGATTTCCAGAGCACTTTACCCTAAATTAAGTACCACAGTCCTTCAAACCAGCATTCTCATTTCACACACGGCAGCTGGTTTTGAAGTTCTTACTACATGGTCTCTCTCCATGCAAACCTTCCTATTCCCACAGTGGTTTGAACAAGGAAGTGCAAACTGAATGAAATACAATGATAGCTTCAAACACATAAAATGCCTATATACAATCCAGAAATCCCAGATGAAGTGAGACAGATTGAAAGAGGATGTTTTCTTCTCACTGAAAGAGCAGCTCAAACTACCGACCATACAGTTGGATTTCACAAGATTTTTCCCCATTGGGAAGGCACGTTACTTGATTTACTAGCAATGTGCTTGGTTCATCTGTAGCAGAACCAGTCCTCTGAAATGTTATCTTTTCCACAATGTTATAATGCTACAGCTTGAGAAATTATATGCAAAGAAGGAGAAAAGGGGTTTTCACTGTGTTTTTTTATTCTCTTATGACACACTAAGGAAAGCCTGAGAACATTTTTGTATAACTTTTGCCCCGCTGCCCCGCCCCCAAAACCAGCTGCTAAAATTTGGCAAATCATGGATCTAACTACCAGCAAATATAAGCAACAGACACACCCATAAAAACCAATGTCAAAACTAGTTAAGCATCAATGAAGACAGGGAGAAACTTACATTCTTTGGTGTTTCTAATAGTTTTAAGTTTTTCTCTGTTCAGGGAACCACTTCAATAAACAATTTCAATACACGCTCCCTTTTGAACTATACCGTACAAGGAAAAAAAATTACTCCATTCACTTATCCTGAACTGTATTGTATCGTTCCAACATTTCAAGTCAGTAACCAAATTTTCAAGGTCCACACACAGAAAATTTCAACTCCAAATAGCAAATACTTCAGACAACAATGAATGCATGAAACTAGCATTTCAACACAAGTTTCTAGCACTCTACCACATTCACTCTATCTTGAATTTATGTACTTTTAATTACTATTTAAGCACAAATAAACCAAGGCCCAGCAGAACACAACTTCTCTTCAAAGAGCATGTTATAGATGGGTCTATGATACAAAGGCCACAAACCAGTGAGAGCTAGAACAAGATAAAGAAATTCAAAGGATTTAAATTACCTACTAAGCTTGATTATAAAAAACAAATCCGCATTCATATACTTTGAATCTTCACATAAAATGCTTTATACCAATGTGGTATGTGTTTTCATAGAGTACTCAATGTAATGACCATGTAGAACACATTCTTTTGAACGGCACTGTTATAATGGAAGTAAAATTTCAGTGAGTAAAATTTCATTGAAGAACCTTCTTTGATACTGTCCAAGTAATTGTGCGCAATTCAGTAAACAAACAGGCTTCACAGTCATAGATACAGATCACGACCTTAACTGGCTTCTATATTCACCACTAAACCTAACACAGAATTAAACAAATACCTTCTGTATTTTCTTTGGATCTTTCTGTGAGTTTTCTGTGAGAGGTACTTTTCCAAACAACTTCCATCCCACATCATTTTGTTTTTCAGTTCTTGCATTTTGCTTTCTGGTAAACAAATTCCTACAAAAAAAATTGATTAAGAAAAAGAGTTGATTAATTATAATAAACAGAAGGACAGATAGTTTGCTCAGCTTATGTATCCCTATCACATATTCCAACTGCTCTTGTGGTTGTGCTGGCAGGCACTGTTTCCCATCCTCAGCAGGTACATCATGCAGCATTAACACCACACTATGCAATGGACTTCATTAAATTAAGAATTTTTAGTAGATAAAAAAATGTTCATTTGTAATTGTCTAAAAGTGCCCTTTTTTTTAAAGCCTCACTCTTTTAAAGTAAGACTAAGACACTAAATCTCTTGCTGCATAAACATTCTCCACCCACCTGTTGCAACAGTACTACCAAAAATCATAAAAAATCTGCCGACATAGTAGTCTTTTAGTGTATTTGATCTGCTTTCATAAAAATTACTTTTCCTGAATAACATTAAAAACAGCTATCAAAACACATTAATTCTGAAGTCTCTCTGAAATATCTCAAACTAACCAGCTTAACTAGTGTAGTAAGAGTCATAACGCTAAACATAAAGCCACTGAAAATTATATTATTTGTATTGACATTGCTAGTTTTTAATCATAAAGTGATATGGCAGACTTGCATGTTCAGACCACAGCTATGTTTTTCCAAAACTGGACATACGGTACAGACCAGCTTCATGCTTTTGGTAGCACTCAGCTCCTCCAAGAGCACAACAGATACTCTACACCCACAGTATGTCTGGATTAATAAAGTAACAGATTTTCTTTCATCCTACTGTCTAGCTCAGCAAATATTCAAACATGTCCAGGTTAGCTCAACTATTTACATACCTTGTGGTAGTTTTTTTCTGGGAACTTGACTATAGGCTTCCCCTCCCTCATTTAAAAGAAAAAAAAAACCAAATAATTCCACTGAGACAAAAGCATTTCTGCTAGTTCAATCAGCAGGCAACTATGGTGCCTTCACACCACGGATGCTTCCAGTCTGGTATTACTGCTTTTCCTTGCCCAGTGAGTTGACCCACAAGTACACATTGTTTCTTATTCATAAAGTGTGGCAGTTTGGGAAATAAAACTACTCTGAGCTTCTTGTCCTAAAAGGGCTAAATACACATCTGCGATAGGAATGACCCGGACACTAAAAAGTTGTTTTTCCTGTCCACTTTGGATCAGCTAACGTGCACAATATCATAAATACACCAGAGATAATACTGCTTGGAATACAGGAGAAATGTTTAATACAAGAAAAACAATTGAGGCACAAACGTCAGAGTGCACTGGAATGTATTGTAAAATTAATAGGGTATACTGCCATCCTTAAATATGCATATATTTACACAAATGATCACATGCTTCTATATCACAAGGGTACAGTTACCTTGAAACCCAAACCAGGAACAGATTATCATATTAAAAGATAAGAACAAAGTGTTTAGGTACAGAAATCACACAAGTCAATTACAACTGATGTCAAAGCTAAGCAGTAACTGTACTTCTACAAACCCCTTTCAGCTTTCCTCTACCCCACCTCACACAAAACAAAAAAATAGTATAAAGATGTAGGGGAAACAACTGTAGCAAAAGGACTAAAGAACATCATGGAAAATGTAGAAACATACTGCCATGTTTTCCCTCTTTCCACTTTTTTCAAAGGATGAAATTATAATTCTACAGGTAAATGACTGGATCAAAATGAAATATTTGCTTTGTCTGTATAACTAGCATACTCCATTTCGGCGTTATGAAGCTCTCCTGTAGTTCATCATTACAGCTGTAATGCTACTTAGAGATTTCTAAAGCTAACAAGAGCATTAATCAACAAGTTTGACTACACTGCTACCACTACAACTGCTACTAGAGACCATCAGAAAAACAACTTCCAAGAAAGGTATCTCAGTTGAATTTGCATTCTTTTCACCAGCAATTCCTTCACCTTGGCAATATAAGGAATCCACTCTGTCTGAGCATTTAGCACCCTGAAGGGCTTCTGCATGTAAATATCTTCTTACCCCTGCCCAAGTTCATAACATGTATGTAAGACAGCCTGAGATGATGGATTTAAACAATCATTTGAGACAGCTACCAGCAAAACAAAATGTAAAGAGACAGACATGAGATTTTTTAATATACATATATATAAGTTTAGTTAATTTAAAATGGAGAAATCAAGTGAGTTCTAAAATATATTTAAGAATAAAAAGGAAAACATGACAGGAGGAATATCAGGCTGGTTGTTCTCGCAAAAGGTTTTCTTTCAGGTTGTTACTACTTCAGAAGAAAGCAAACTAAAATTCCAGACTACATAGAGTCTTCAGAGAAAACAAGAACTTCTAGCATCAGGGACACCTGAAAGAGCCCCATAAGGAGGCACACCTGTGTGACAGTTCTCTGCACATTCAAATCCTCTTTTGCAAGTAAAAGGCTTTCACCACAGCTCATTAGCACTGCAATAACATGAAAATTAAAGAACTAACAGGCAATGTTCTCTCCCTGTCTATCCACATTAGAGGTTCCTAGCACAGGTATATACAAGCAATCCCCACAGTCTCCTCTGAGGGATTTTAAGAGTAGCAGTAGGTCTTTATCCTCAGAGCAAAATAAAGGCAAATTGGAACAGTAAAGCATAACAGCTCTCTGCTGCAAGTGATTCTGTAAGATGAACTAAACCTGAAAAGTTGATCTCACATACTTGCTTTCAATTTAATTCTGCAATCCTGACTGTTTTCCCTTTAGAGGGAGCATCATAAGTAATCTGTTCTATAGCTTATCTAGCAGATGGCACAGCTCGCTCTGTCCATGTGACTTCCACTGTACACTCTAAGGCACCAAGCATCTCTTCCTCTCTTTGTACCATGTCAGGGACTTCCAGTTCACATGCTTTTTTTTTTTAATTTAAAATATATATTCAACCAAGCATGGTCAATATACAATTCCCATTTTCTACAGAGCAACTTACTCTCCTTTTCTTCTTTTTCCCTGCTCAATGTCTGTGTCTAAGTCTTGGTGTTTTGCTGATGTCCACACTCCTTATGCACTCCAAAAAGTCTCAAAACTCCGAAAAGACATAACATTATCAGAAGCCACAAACTTGCACAACCAGATATAGAACTGCAACTACAACCTGTTCTTGCTTTGACTGAGGACACGCAGCATTGTTAAACCCTGACTTGCCCCAGACTGGAAGAAGCCAAAGGTAAACCACATGACAGCTGGGCTGGCATGGAAGGAGCAGAAGAGATGTTGCTCCCTTTGCACCTAATTTTAGAAAAATTAAGGGAAAAAAATACTATGGAATGTTCTCTGGTCCAATTTCTGCACAGTTTCGCAATAAATCAGGACAACACCACAGGATCCTAAATGCTGAAGACACTACTTGAGACTTCTGGACTGAAAGTAGACCCTTAAAATATGCAACTCCCTTAAAAGGAAGTAGTGATTTCTACCATATATAAATCAGAGCAAATAATTCACAGCAAAAGCTTTCATTTTTCTGCTGCCACAGCACAAAAAGGAATTCCTTATCTCCCATGCTTACAAAGCTCCCTAGGATTTTCAAAAAAGTACTAAGCAGTCTCACTTCTGAGCAAATATAATTCACCAAAAAAATTACACTCTAAAAGGTGACTTAAGGAAATCTTACCTAATGGAAAATACAGGTTAACAAGGAGCAAAAATTCAGTATTTGAAAAAAAAAAAAAAACAACAAATAGATCTTCACTCCAAAGACAAGCTCAGAAATCCTAGGGTAAAAGTTCTCAAAGTTTAACTACAGGTGTTTTAAGATACAAAAAATAATTTGAGATCTTGAATGTAAAAAGGGTTGACATGCCTGGAAAGAAAAGATCACAGGCTGATCATTATCTCAGTCTCACTGTCCTCTTCACAACCATTAGAGCACATCATGCTGATTTACAACAGGGATATTAACAGGAGTATCTGACATGTTATGTCATGTCTGCAGTATCATTGTTGTGGAGCCATTAAACGTTCATGCAAATTACATTTGCATTCCTATTGAATGTAACTATTTTACATTAAGTGTCTGCAGATGCTTATTTTAGGAAAGCCAAGCACAGAAGTTAAACTGAAATCACATTTCAAATAGAAAATTACTTTTGCACTGTCCCCTAAAAATAATATTTGGCAAACAGCTGTTTAACTTTGTTCTTTTAATTGAGCTGTGGAGAGGATTTACCTGCCTGAAGAGAATTTAATTAACTCCAGAGTTAATGTTTACAAACATACAAATAGCATCCTGTGATACAAGAGACAGACTGAACAATCTTTTGCTTGAACAAACACATACTGCATCATTACTGTATACTGATCTGCCCAACTGCTTTTTTTGTGGGGAAGAGATGTTAATACCAATAAGTTCATCAGTGTCAGGAATTTTTATTTTTTTTTTAATAAAACCTGAGAACTACTTCATTTTGGTTCTATAAGCACTGCTAAGACAAAATTACTGAATATATATACATATATATAAACCATATATGGTATATATGAATGTGCAGTATGTATATATAGCATATATTGCCAGTATTTATGTAGCCTTGCGTGCTGTCACAGTCAGGCCAAAGCCTCAATCAAATAAAAACCCAAACATTAGAACCAGATCAATAACAAGTAATCAAGCCAGACCTATCCATATAGCATCCATTACACCTTTTTCAAGCTTGTGCTTTTAAGCAAAGTCCCGCATCACCACCGAATCAGGAAGTTTATCTAGTTCAGTCCAATTCTCTTTCTAAAGAGACAGGAAGTCTGTAACACAACTGCCAGCAACCGTCACCGTGTGACGAGTTCATACCTCTGCTCCACAAGCATTCAAGTATTCACTTTTTCTGCATTTCAGCTGTGGTTTGTCCCAAGCAAGGTTAGCCACTTCTGTGAAGTCACCTCTCAAAAGGTCATCCATCCCAAACCACCTTCCCCAGTTCAGTATACAGACCTGTCCACTAAAAGGAGCAGAGATAGTGCTGCCATGGTTTCTGTTGCCAGTTTACTCCAGATCTTAAAGACAGCCATAAACCTCCTCCCTGAAAAGCCTCAAAGTCTTCCCTAGCCAGGCAGGCTCAACACTGTGCCCTTGAGACATCTCTGAAGTTCGGTACCACTGGAGTCAAGGAACTGTTTTTCTGGCACATGTCACTCCAACAACAGGAAAAAAGGATGGGCTCCAATACAGTAGCTGTCAGAGGGGGCACTCAAGTGAGGAGGACACACATACACCCACTGATGCCTGTTGGTACATACACACACACACCCTCCCTACACTTGGACTTCCAGCCAATGCACAGTATTTTTTTCCTGCAGAGCTCCCAAGGTATACCAACTGCCTGAAATAAAAGTGGATAGGAACTTAGGACTCAGGAGTTTACATGATTAGAGCATTTGGGTTCTTCAGAAAAACTGTAATAGATGATTTTTAACTATTTTGCTGTTACTATTTTGACATGGCTCCTTAGATGAAGTTCCACAGTAAGAGAACTACTGGCATGCAGCACGGAATGACAGTTGCAAGCAAAAGAAAAGTGAGATGGCATATGCTGTTCTGTGGTAGACTACTCCAACACTGACTTAGCATAGCTATTATATTTGCAAATAAATGGGTTCGTTGCTCTTAAAACGACAGTTGCTGTAAAGAAACATGCATGCGAATTAACTAGAAACTGACCCAACTCATGTACAGATTCATGCAAGTTTTTTATCTGCACTTACCCAAAACTAATTCGCAACTGCAAGCAATTCTTTTTTTGTTTCAAGTGTCAAACACACATACAGCATTTCCTGCTCTCAAGATGCATGCTCGCATCCAAATTTTAATTAGTCTTTCAATTAAGAAGGTTATTTTCAGAAGGCAAAACAATTGGAATAATCATGCGAATTAACAACTGGAAGGACTTACCAATCTCATGAGTAGAGCAGATGAAAAATAAGAACAGTGGAGAAAGTTCAAAAGATTCAGATTGTGTAGAACAAAACTGTCTTGAACAACAATTTCAAATGAGTATCAGACTCGTATGTATTCTTAAGAAGCAGGAAAGAAACAGAGGCAAGTCAAAGTTCATTTCAGCTGCTTCTGGAGGAAGATCCCAAAATTTCCTGATAACTCTAAACTACATGAGGAGAGAGCACTAAGGTCTTGAGCCTCTCAGCCTATGAAAAGGCAGCCATACTGGAATGTATAATGGACTTAATCTAAAGAGTTTGTCGGTAAGCAGATATTAATCATAAGAACTAGGTAAACCCATGTTTACATGGGTTTTAAAACAAGACATTTTAAGTAACATATGGCACCTATTAAGCAAAAAATATATCAAGATAATTTTATTAGATATTTGCTGCATTGAGAGTAAAAGTGTCCAACCACCTTACCTGGCATGGTACAAATTCAATTAACACTGTCTAGGAAACATTCTCACAGAGTTATTGAATTTAGGCAAAACGTGTAACAACGTTGTTTTCGTCTTATCCTTCAACAACCTTTTGTATTCTGTACCAACCATAACCACCTTCTGTTTATTGAGCATAAGTTGTGAAAGATTCTCAGCTCTAGATGTTCCAAATTTGCGCTCTGGCCGCTTAAAGAATTTCCAGAGCATTTAAAATAAACCATGAAAAAACAGCAACATCTTCTATCATAGGAATTTTGGTCACCTGATTAGTGGAGGAACAAGACTATGACACATAAATCATGATGACTATGGAACTGATGGACTTGGGAAGAAACTCCTGTCAGACGACCTACCAAAATCTCCTGAAAAGCCCTAAACCTACATTCTCCACTGGTACAAGCCAACCGTTGGTGCCAATTACCAGATAACATTCGTTTCTAGAAATAATTCACTAGATGCAGCGACTGTCAGTTCTTGCATTCCCTCCTCCCAAGCCCAGATCATCTCAGTCAACCTACAGTTATTTTTAAAAAAAAAGGCAAACCAAACCAAAACACCCAACAAAACATCATCAAAAAAGGCCAAGTATTTTGACTATGGTGAAGAACCTTCATCAACAAGCCAAAAGCTATGCTTTGAATAAGATTCCAAAAACATACATCTGATTCCATACACAAAAACAGGGTTTGCAGAATTTAATCTCTGAGAGATTGCCACATGCCAGGGCAAAGAACAACGCTTGGTTTATGGATAAACAAACCCAAAAGAAGTAGAGCCAAACAGCCTAGAAGTTGACCTACCTATGAAAGAGGTAACTAATGACAAACCATGTTTTATAAATCCCTACTGCATTTTATAAACCAAGTTTTCAAACCACTGGCATTCCAGTATGTTCAGTAAGAACCAACAGCAACGACACTTCACAGTGTAACAGATACCTGCAGGTCTGAAAAAAGATTTCCACAGTTGAGGGAAACAGTAATACAATACATCTTAGCAGTACAGGATACCTGATAGCTTGCAAAAGAGTAACTTGGAAATCTCTCTAGGTTTCTGGGGAAAAAAAGCAGGGTTTGATAAACTACTTATTAAGACTACAATGTTCTGCATGTACCTTTTTTTCTTAGAGGGTAGCCCTCATTTCAGAGGAGAACAAAGCACAGCTGCCTGCACTGAACTGTCAAAGACATGAAAAGATAAATCAGACAGCAATCCTGCATGTTTAGCAGTTAGGACTGGTTATAGCAAACCAGGAACTATTTTGCATGTGGATAACGCACAGTGCTAGCCTACCACGCGAATTCTGCAGAATTCTCAGAAACAGGAGTTTCAGCAAGTTAAGACTCTCATATAAAAGCAACATTTGGGTCCAAGTTCAAACTATCAGAGTCAACCAGCTAAACATAATGGTTCTTTTCTAGCTGGCAAAATTCCCAGTTATCCCAATGTTATCAGAATAACCCAAAATTCTATTCTCAGAGTCTGAAAGCAGATTTCTTCATTGATCTGAAGTACTATTACCACAGAAATAAAAAACTGAATGAATACATGAAATGTCATCCTAAGCAAAAAGCTGAACCTGAGTCAGCAGTAAGACCTTGCAGCAATAAAAATTAAACATGGACTGGGTTGTACTAGCAAGGTCAAGAGAAAAAAATAACTAAGTGCTCCACGTGGTACCCATGAGACTGTATACCCAGTTTATGGCCCCTGGACTAAAATAAAAAGAGATCAAGTCCAATGGATGACTACTATGATGGCTGGGTGCCGAGACCTACAACATATAAGCGAGGATGCTGAGAGAGGTGGTTTCATTTAGCCTGGATGACCATTCTCAGAGATGCAAACAGAAAAAACAAGAGGCAAACCAGCAAGCCATTGCAAAGTAAATTCCAACTGGATTAACGGGCAGGGGGCACATGAAAATCACAGTGGTAGTGGATAAATCCCAGACCATGTAGCCTAGAGAGGTTGTGGGAACTCGGTAACTCTATCCTTGGATATACTCGCAATTGACTGGACAAGGTCCTGAGGAACATGCTGTAGTGCTGAAGTCAGCCCTGCGTTGAACAGGAGGTTTGCCTTCCAACCTAAACTGTTTTGTCATTCTGTACTTGCCAAAGGCTGCAGCTCACAAAGGGCAGTCCATGCACTAAGTAAATACCTTGTCTTACCTCATGATTGTTACCAAGCTCTTGAGTTTATTCTGTCAGTTGTCAATGTAAGGTGTGAATGACTCCTTATTTACTGCAGGGTTTTTTCTTTATTATTCTTACATATGGTTAGAAAACTTTTGATGCACTTAATGACTAGAAAGAGAGGCTTAATATGGATAGTTCCTTAAAACAGCAATGTAACTAATGCCTAAACTGAGATTAATAGTTCATAAAGAATTATTAGATTATTTTTTCTCCTGCCAGTAAACTCAACATTTATTTAACAGAACTCTGAATATCCAGAGCAAGCCACAAAAACACACACTCCTGCTCCAGAAAACCCATGGTCTCTGTGAGAAGTGGTATTGTGGTTTTGCTTAAGCCATAGCAGATAGGCGGTCGGAAAGAATGTAAGTTTCCAGGTACCCAAGTATGGGGACGGAGACAGGGTAATGTGTATTCGGGTACAGGGTTAAGTTGCTTTGGCTGACACGGCTTATCTTAGCCATGATTAGCCTCTACCTGGCTGTCACCTTCCTGCCCTTCTATGGAAGAAAGAGAGGATTAACTGTCAACTTGGGTTTGCAATATAACTGAAACAATAGAGAGCAGGCGCCAGAATAAGGAGTTCAACTGAGAGGAAGACTTTGAGCCTTCATCCCACGACCCTCAAAGATGACCCCTAGAGAACAGTGCGCAGATGCAAGTGGGAGGGTATAGATGTAAATAACTTGGTGGAAATAATTTGAACATGTATAAGACTTCCGAGAAATGGCATGAATAAGAATGACTGTCCTAAATAAATATGTGGAAGTGAGACCAACCAGTGTGCATGCAGGTGAATCAGAGAGGTGATCTCCTGTGCACCCAGCACTGAAATAAACCTTTGCTTCACAGACTTTGTCCTCTCTTAAAAACTACATAGGTGAATGTTTCCCATAGTCTTCATATACTATTTCTGTTTAATAAGTATTCATCCATACATAGAGCATTATTAGCAGACCACTTCTTGTTTGAGCCTTTATAAAGATGTTTAAAAACAAAAGTTAATGTTGACTCCACTTCCACACAGATTACATAACACAGGGAGAGAGTATTAAAAAAAAGAGCAAGAGTTTATATTTATTCCATTTAATTTTACCTTGCCTACTGCGTTTTTCAGCATCTCTAAGCATACATAACACTCTCTCATGTCGACCCTGAATTAAGTACTCTTCACAGCTAAGAGTAATTTTTTTATCATTTCTGTACTTGCAGTAACTTACAACAGTTGATACTGCTCACAAGGAAGGGAGGAAACAAGAAGTCAGCTGAACGTTACATGGTATTTTGATTAGATAGAGAGATAGTGTCACATGGCAGCGATTGTGCTGATATCCTCCCTCTTCCCCAGTGCCCGTTGCCTTCTCACAGCTCCTTTTAACACAGGGAAATGTCAGGAAAGTTCCTGCAAATTAACTGAAGATACAAAGACCATCTAACCCACTAATTCACTACACCTTCATATAGACAATGAATCAGAATGAAAACAGGCCTTAATTTCATTCATCTGAATTAGTTCCTGAAGTCTTGTATATATGTATCAAAATGTATGCAATTCTTAGTCTTTCTATTCAAAAGCAAGCATGTAGAACGCATAGAACTGAAAAACTGCAAGCTTTCCAAAAGGCAGCCTCACACAGGAGATGAAGAAGTAGTGGAGGGAAAG